>NC_041381.1:617097475-617100000 GCF_002162155.2 Triticum dicoccoides
AATTCCAAATCGACACTCTTAGCACCGTGCTTGCGATGGGTTCGTCCACATCCAATGAGTCCAGATATAACAGCTGCATGAGGCAAAAAAGAAAAAAGAAAAAAGAAAAAAGAGTCCAATAAACAACGAGAGCAACTAGATGAGAAACTATGAAAAGGGGACAAAGAGCAAGTTAGACATACAAGTAAATGCATAACGTAACAACAGACTGCATTTTTATCACCTGCTCTCGCAAATGCCAATTTTAATTGATCAACTACAAATTGGCACACATTGGTCTCCGTTATCGCATCCACATGCATCACAGTAGGAAAACACCGTGGGAATATGTTCAAACTTGTGGTGGGAGCAAGGAAACAGGAGAAGGCGACCGCCAACCAAGCACGTAGGAAATTGTTATCTGCTGCCCCAGCCATATCCTTAATCATTTTGCACCAAGTTGTTAGTGTTGGTGAGCCTTTGGTGTTAATATTGAAGATTGTGTTCATTTGGGATGTGTAATCTGCTCTCTTCTCATAGCAAACCTTCCTCCCCTTGTTTGGCATACCCCAAATTCTATGAACACTTGTTGCATCTACTGGAATCTTGCCCCTCTCTGGGATGACCAATTGGGAAATTTCAGGGTCGTAATGCTTCATAACCGACTGACTTAAGTCTCCTGGCATGCTACATGTTGCAATCTGTAACAGACCTCCAAACTCTATTCGAATTACGGCATCCTTCTGAAATTGCACTAAATCTTTGTTTACTTTGAACAACCTTGCTGGTGATGCCCTGTTCTTGCGACCCTACAAGCAAGAAAAAATGGGCTAAGTTAAACTCTGTGTGACAAAAATTAGCAAGTATTAAAATTGTTTCCATGATGATGCGATGTTTGTCCTATACAGAATACCATCATTTGTTCTTATAACTTCAACATTGCTCAATACTGCTAGTGCCCTTGCTTACGCGCGATTTAACAGCCAAAAACCATACCTAGAATTACTAAAAATAACACATTCATCACACAACTTCTAAAAAAATGCACAAAATCAATTACAGCCTTGAAAAAAAAGGAACCTGAAAACTACGATTCATGATGCATGGATACCTCATTTTCGCATGTTTTTTCGGCGTTTTGGCTTTGATTCATCCTCCTGAGTGACCTCCTTGCCTTCTGAATCATCATCTTGTGCACTTGCATTGCTATCTATGTCTGATGGGCGATTGCCACGACAAATTATTCCTTTAGTGCGCCTACGCTTGTAGCCAATCATAGTTGGGTCCTGTTGCTGTGATGAGTGTGCCTGCATTGGGGAAAAATGTGTTCATCTGTTTCGCATTAAAAAAGTCATGAAACTCGAACATGGCAAACAACACCGACGCTCCATCGTGCCACGCTCAAAGCTCTTACCTCTGTTCCTCGTACACCCTCTTGGTTTGCTTGTAAATCCTGACCATCACTTTTGTTCCTTGCCTCGGACATTTTCTGACACTGCAAACACATAATACAGTATTTTCAGGTTGCTAGTAAAAAAGGGACTTCACTACTTATAACACAATAGGTTGCTTACAAAAACATGAAAAAAGACATTTCCTAGAGCTCGCTGATGAACTATCAAAGCAACACAAAAATTGATAAGGAAACTCTATAAATTACACAGCTACTGATTAGGCAACTTTGGTTCAGACTAACGCACAACTTGTATGCTAATTTCTGGCAAGTTACTGAGAAAAATACAACCCAACTCATGACAAAAACTACGGAGATCTCGAACAACGCCCCTAACAAATACAACCCAACTCATGAGCTATTCAAACAAAAGCCAAATGCATTCAAAATGACGGGCAACTCCTACACATATTCCAGGCACAAACAAACACATAATCTAGAAACCAACTCATACGTATCAAGCTCTTTAGGCAACTTATAGAGGAAATGTTAGGCAACTCTTATGAAGAAGTCGGGCAACTCCTGTACAGATTCCAGGCAACAAACCCAGAATCTACAAACCAACTCATACATATTAAGCTCTTCAGGCAACTTATGCAAAAAAAAAAAACCAGGCAACTCCTACGCAGATGTCAGGCAACACCCGCATAAACTGCAACACAACTCATACACAAAAATCGTGCGAAGATCTCGGGCAACACCCCTATAGTACGCAAACTCGTACCCTGACTTTTTCAGCAACTTATTGACATGAACCAAGCAACAAAAAGGGGTAGATCTACCGCACACGTCCACGAAGAACATCTTACTTCTCTCTGCCCGTGATTCACATCTCCCCTACCTTCAGCCCCTCAACCTCCAAAAACACAGCAAACACACCACCACCACCTATCACCTAGCGGGAGAGAGATTTTGAACCATGGGAACCAGGAGATGCGCCTTACCTCACAAATTCGTCAACGACCCCCGGCGGAAACACACCGTCCAGGCGACCTTCAACCCCGCACCCTCTGACGGTTTTGAGCACGGCGGCGACCTTCGCCCCGCTTCGGCCCACCACCACCACCACAGCCTCACGCGCCCCCAGCCCGTC
>NC_041381.1:617100425-617144475 GCF_002162155.2 Triticum dicoccoides
ACGATGGCGTGGTGTGGGAGGAAAGGAAAAGGGATTGGGAGAAGACAGCGATGCCACTCACCAGGCAGTTTTGAAAACTGCGCCAACGGCACCGAAGCGTGGGCGGTAGTGATGGGCCCTTCCAGGTTTATGGCTACCGTGAAGTGCCGCGCGAGCCGGCGAACCGCCTCGTCTCAGACAAAAAAAACACCTACGCACGATCGCCCGTGCGACTTCGAGATCGGACGGCTCTCAGAGCGTGTGCTCGCGTGAGCAAACCAGCATCCAAGCACTTTTTAGCATTTAGGATAATAAAGGGGCGGCAGTCTTTGGGGCAATAATTTAGGGGACCCTGGCCTTGAGCTAGTGCGGGATGTTGCGTGTACGAGAGAGCACTCGATATGGACTGTAGATTATTCGTTCAAGGAATGCCATGTTACCAGATCGGGACGGAAGCAGTTCCATCAGCACAGATATGGTAATATTCTGCTGGGTTCTCAATACAGTGAAAAGCACGCACACGAGGGTTTGCTTGGTCACTATCAAGCGCAAGATAGAAAAAATAACCGCGGGCAAGATCACGAACGAAAAGCTTCAAAAAAAAAAGGAGAAACGAAAAGCTCCAAAGAACAAAAAAAAGAGAAACCAAAGCAGAAGAACCAAATCAAATAAATATCGAAACCCAAAAATAAGAAAGTGGAGAAAATAAGAAAACGAAAACCAAAGAAGACAAAAAGGAGTTCAAAGAGTTATAAAATATTCAGACTTTAAGTTCGGGATCAGATGGTGAATCATGGGGATGCCCCAGTGTCGTAACAGGCTTATTGGGACGGGCACCCCTCTCGCATAATTAAGCGAGCCTGTACCACTCCTCATTTCCCTTTTGCTGCCTGAAGGATCATGCTCTTCAACGGCGCACCCCGTCCCCTCTTTAAGCACCTTGCCTCCACTCGCTCGCCCCCTGCTGCCGAGGTGGGACTAAAATCTTTCCAACCCCGCTGAACCCTCTCCTGGCTGGGTGGTGCTGGGCAGTTTTTCAGGATGCCACGGGCCCTCAAGGCCTGTACAATAAGTCGGCCGTCACTCCTGAACCACAGGCTGGCCTATTATGATTTGGAATCATCGACAGAAATTACAACCAACGGGGATGTAGCTCAAATGGTAGAGCGCCCGTTTTGCATGCGGAGGCACGGGGTTCGATCCCCCGCATCTCCACATTTGTTTTTCGCCACTGGTCTTTTTCTCTTCCTTTTCTCCTTGGTGGAAAAGAAACTCTTTTTCCGAGTTTTTGTTGTCAACGTTGGTGTCCTTGTTTTCTTCCTCTTTGAGAGCAGATGTTTCCATGGTTTGTGGATCCAAGCCTCCAACTTCTTTCCTTTTTCTGTTGCTATGGCAAGTGATATTCTTTCTTTTTTTTTGGCGACTACTACGAATCATCCGACTTATTTCCTAGCGAGTCACTGACCCTTCTCTCTTGCGTCGCACTCAACCAGCCCCCCTGCTTCGATCTCACAGCACCGCATGTCGCCGCAGCACCGGAGAGCCGCCCTGACCAGAGCTCCACAGCAACACCAAAACGCTACGTCTAGCGGCCGGCGAGCGCTCCGGCGGAGCTGCAATGGAGCAAACGGCGAGCGCTCCAATGCAACACCAAAAGCTTCCCTCGAGAGCCGCCGGCGACGTTGCATCGAGCCACTGCGGCGCTGCACTGAGCCGTCGGCGAAGCTCCAATGCAGCCGCGGCGGAGCTCCAACGACCCCGGCGGCGCTCCATTGCAGCCCCGGCCGCGCTTCATTGCAGCGCCGGCGATGACAGCGGATGCTGCGATGCAGCACGCAACGGCCATGGCAAAAGTTGCGATGCAGCGCACGATGACGACGGCGTAGGCTGCTTCGCCGGAGCTGCAATGGAGCAGCGGTGCAGCGACGCGAGGCGAGGACGGTTTGCAGCAGCGAAGAGCATGGTGCGTAGGAGCAGGCATAGCAGAAACGTGAGCGGTGGCGGCACCGGTGACGATGGCGCTGCCATGGCTGTGTTGTGCCGCAGGAAGAAGAAAAACGAGGAGAAGAAACGAGCGGCTCAACGCGTGCAGGAAAGAGATCTCCATGCAGCATTGAGCGCTGCACAGTAGCTTCGAGAGCCGCCGGCGAGCACTACAACGCAGCAATGGGAGCCGCTGGCGAAGTCTCCATTGGAGTACATAGCACTACACTGCGGCTTCGAGAGCCGCCGGCGAGAGCTTCATCGGAACACCGAGCGCTGCACTTCTGAGTCGATGTGGCCTTTTCCTCTGTTTCGATAGCACTGCACTTTTTCCTCTGTTTCGATAGAGCCGGTGGCCCGGGAAGGGCTCAGCCGTGCTGTCCCTCGTGTAGCGCCGGTGGCCGACTGATGGGTGGTTGTGGCTTCTTCAGCGAAGGAATGGGAATAGGAAGAGAGCACGAGGAGAAGATAAGATGGAAAAGACAAAGGAAAGCGATGCGTCTCAAACAGTGGCCACGTGGCGGACGCAGGAGGAGGCTTGCGTTTGGCTGTTTTCATCCGACTTAAATTAAACATTTTTCTTTTTTTTCTCTTCATCATGACATCCTGCATATACATAGGAATTGTAGAAAAGAAATCAATCCACGTATATAGAATCACTAGATTATGATAGGTGCGCGTTGCTGCGCCCGTCCATTTTCTCGATAGAATATGATAGGAATTTTTGTACATATATGATGACATCAAACACACACAACAAACTGCCAAAACATAGAACATTTCTAAATCATTCAGCAAAAAGGTTGAACTACCAGCTGTTCACTAAATGGTACAAGTTGACATCAATGAATACATTGTTACAACAGATCTGAAACATTGTTGGCCCTATCCAAAATGAGAAAATACAAACACAGATCCTCTGATAAACAACTAATACGTTATAGAGGTAGTACTGTCATATAGGGGGGAAACACATGTCAATCAAGTTCTCCGCTGATCTCGAAGTTCCATTTCTCAAAAGAAAAAAAATCCCTTGCAGGCAACTAAGCTGCACCTGCAAAGAAGACTTGTGTACTTTGAATCAAAGTTGAAATGAAGGTGATTCTTTGTTCTTGGATAGATATTTCAATTCATATAAAAATTCATGTTGATTCCATGCATATATCTTCATTCACAATAAAAAAAAATACCTTCATCCAAGAAAGTGAAAAATAAAGCATGTACTTTTATGAGGAAGCACATCTAGTGATTTGTTTTACAGTAACTTCATAATTTGTTTTTCAGTAATTTCAATGGTGGCACAGTGGAGTGATACAGAGCAATCACTGGTAAATAACCAAGAATGGAAGAAAAACACATAAATATACAACTAATAAAAGAAGTGTTTGGCCTATGTAACCTTGCAGTTTACCACAACTCCAACTGGAGGAGCAGGGTGATGCATGAAATAAGGGTGACAAATTGATTTATGTAAGAAAAAACAAGCAAACCTTTCGTGGACGTCGATTCAGTTGCGCAAAAGCTTCTAAATCAGAACAACCCATGTAAACAAGGTCTGACCCTACCAGCTTCTTAATACATAAACCAATCATCTGAATATATAGGCTATATAAGCCAGTCTGTACCCAGAGAATGGTTAAGCTGAACAAATATAGAGAAATCTACCAATTATCCTCCTACTCTGTATTATTCCTGTTCTTCTCCAAGCCTTCATGGCTATCTACATAACATCTCGGCAGATCGCCAATGGCAACGGGATACTACATGAAGTAAATCCTTATGTTAACATATGACACTTTTGGTCTGTTAGCTATAGCCAGTTAAAGAACGCTGCAGATTTCACCCTTTATCAAAATGTGAAACGGTTGGTAAATAATGATTGTCTTGTCATCTAATTCCTTATTGAAACAGTACTCTCTCTTTCAACTAAAAGGTTGAGAAATGGGTGTAGGTTGGTGGTACAATCACAATTTTTTCATTAGCTGACTAAACAATTTGTGACCACAAATTTATCTTTCAGCATGAGTTTGCGTTGGAATGTTATAAGGGACTCACAAATCTTAGAGTGCCAGTAGTATCAATTTTCATGCAAAAAAATTTGTAACTCCCCTCAGTAATATTTAATGGCTGGTTATGTGCTTCTTATAATCTACTTCCACAGTATCAGCAATCTTCGCAATCGTGCAGAGAAAAGCAAGCGATTGCCTCCAATTTATAAGGTTTCAAAAACTGTATGCATCCCCTAGCCGTGTAAATTTCCGCCTTGATAAAAGAAAGGTAAAAAAAATCTGGCATCATCTTATCAGAGAGACAGGATTTCAATATAAAAAATCTGTTGTGACTTGCATCTCTTTAATAGGATGTAGATAGGATGTAGAAACAGTACCTGCATATCCCAATATTCATTTCTCAGTTGATGACTTCGATGATCCTTTTGATGCTGTGGTGAGTTCTGATTTACTTCTCCCAAAAATTACGCAACATCATGTCCTGGCAATACTTTGCAAATGTAATGCCTATGGTTTTATCACTGATCTTCCATAGTTTTCCTTTAGATGGCTTTGACCATATACTTTCTTAGTTGACCATAAAGAGTAACGTGATCTTGTAAATTTGAGCAAGTTTTGTCAGACCCAGAACACTGCTATTGTGTGATTCTCAATGCACATGATGGAGCAGCATTTCCTGAAGAAACCAAATCAAGCAATGCCAGTTTAAATATACAATCTGGAATCAACTCTGGGAGCAGTGGAGAGAACACACCAAAGGTTTACTCTCTTCCTAAATGAAGGTTTCTTTGTAACCTTTTTTAGATTCAGTACATAAGATAATATTGGTAAAGAAGATGTCCGGACATGCTCAAATTTGACTCTTCCATCAAATATTGTTTAGGGACTAAACTGTTCTGTTTTGAGACACTTCCTTCAACATTACGAGTATGTTTTGAGACACTTCCATCAACATTACGAGTACAGTACATCGTTCCTTTTCACTTTGTTTCTACAGAAATTTGGAACTGCCATTTAGAACAGATTTTATCATTACATCTCCGCATCCATTCTTTTCACTTAATTAAATGCCAACCCCTCCCTGGCTCCCTGCATATTGCCATGTTCATTGGTAGAAATTAGTGACACCGATAATAACATCAGAGATTGCAGATAACAACAGAGAGAAGTCAATAAGAGCAGGGAGAGGGAAAGCAAGACCATTGACCAGATCGAGGGTATTACCTGCAAACTTGCGAGGTTTTGGGGATGCAAGGTGGCGAATGAGGCAGGTGTAGGTGGCAGAGGTGTCGCCTCGAATCTGGTGCCCCGTGGCCCATTGCTTTGGATCTTTGAAAATATGCGCCGACGGCTATGTTTTGGTCTGCCACTCGATGGTGAAATCATCAGTTGCAGCGCCGCCATCTCCTCACCTGCATGCTACGTGAGGTGGGGGAACACCGGCACAAATCTCAGTCGCGCCACTGCCAAGGGGTAAGGCCAGTCAGATGGGTGAGGAGCAGGGAAGTGAGCAACCGTCGGGCAAGTGCGAGATCAATTGGTGGAGAAGGGGATGAAGCCAACAATTGAGGTGAGATCCAGGAGGGATTGGGATGAGCGAGGAAACTACCCAGGAGTGAGGAAGAAGAACGCGGCCAGGGCATGGGACCATGGATCGCTTCCCCTTCGTTGTTTTTTTCTCTTTCGTGTGAAACTGGAGCGACGTCGCAACCAGCTGCTATACACATGGGCTGTGCTTGGCCCGCCCGTGCCCTAGAGAGGCTGGCTGGCCCAATCAACCAGAGGAGCCCAAAAAAGTTACGGGAGTAGATGCCTCTAGGACAAACAGGCCCAGGTTGTGCCCACGTTTGCAAGATAGCAGCGACCCACACGCATCCAACAAATAGAAACTGCCAGATCGGAAAAACGGACGGCCGAAAACGCAAATCGCTGTGAGGGCAGGGATTAGAAGATACATCCATCTATTAAAACATGACAATAGAATCAGGAGATCATCAATTGTAAAACACTTTTCAGAAACCGGAGATGAGACATTGGCCCTCGCCATGAATGCCTTCTTAGAAACTGAAGTATAATTGTGTGTTTGAAGTCTGAGTGGAGCAGTTTCCAGGAGATGAGCTGCCATTATTGTCCGTGTCTCCCCATCTTTCTACCTCACAGGTGGATCGCCTGATGGCTGGATCGACGGCCCCCGATTCAACCGCACCCACTTCCGCTGGATCCTCATCAACTTGCGCCTCCGCTGGATTCCCCCACAGACCGCCCGCGTCGTCCGCATCCTCGCTGTATGGACTGACCTCGATTGGTTCCTCTCTTGAGCTTTTTCTTTACGGAGATAGGGCCGCTCACGGACTTGGGTTGAGCACAGAAAACGGGCCCAATCAACCACAGGGGTCCAAAAAAGATATGGGAGTAGCTGCCCATGCGACATGTGGCCCATTTAGCGCTAAGTCCACCATCAAACGAAGATCTAATAGTCAGGAATGTCTCCTAGATGAAATCGAACGGCCAGAAATGCTTAATTCGTGAGAGGGCAGGGATTAGGTACGGTTATACTGTCCTTAATTAATAAATTATTTTTTCTATCTCCATCAATACTATTGATAGCCTGGACAAACTAACGACCAAACAACCATGCAAAAAAAAACCCAAACATGTCACTCCATCACGCTCAACTTTGACTGGATTGACCCAACTGATAAAAGTTTTCTCCTTCTCCAACCACCTATGTCTATTTTGTCATGTCTTTTTTTGCTACCACTAAAAAATCATATCTATTTTCTCATATCTTATAATGTCACCTTTAAGTCTCCTTTTCCATACCATTTCATGTCGCCCTAGAGTCTCTCTTTTCCATGTTTGCTTTTACGTATATACTCGTGTCACCGTTAAGTCTTGTTATTCCAAGTGTTGGGGAACGTAGCAGAAATTCAAAATTTTCCTACGTGTCACCAAGATCTATCTATGAAGAAACCGGCAACGAGGGGAAGGAGAGTGCATCTACATACCCTTGTAGATCGCTAAGCGGAAGCGTTCAAGAGAACGGGGTTGAAGGAGTCGTACTCGTCGTGATCCAAATCACCAGAGATCCTAGTGCCGAACGGACGGCACCTCCGCGTTCAACACACGTACAGCCCGGTGATGTCTCCCACGCCTTGATCCAGCAAGGAGAGAGGGAGAGGTTGAGGAAGACTCCATCCAGCAGCAGCACAACGGCGTGGTGGTGGTGGAGGAGCATGGCAATCCTGCAGGGCTTCGCCAAGCACCGCGAGAGAGAGAAGAAGGGAGAGAGGTAGGGCTGCGCCGAGAGGGAGAGAAACTCATGTGTTGGGCAGCCCCTAGACCTCAACTATTTATAGGGGAAGGGGAGGGGGTTGCGCCCCCTCTAGGGTTGCCTCCCCAAGGGTGGCGGCAACCCCCATATCCCATCTGGGTGGCGGCCAGAGGGGGAAAGAGAGGAGGCGCACCTGGGGTGGGCCTTAGGGCCCATCTGCCCTAGGGTTTGCCCCCTTCCCACTCTTCCCTGTGCCTTGGGCCTTGTGGGGGGGGGGGGGTGCACCAGCCCACCTGGGGCTGGTCCCCTCCCACACTTGGCCCATGCAGTCCTCCGGGGATGGTGGCCCCACTTGGTGGACCCCCGGGACCCTCCCGGTGGTCCCGGTACGTTACCGATAAAACCCGAAACTTTTCCGGTGACCAAAACAGGACTTCCCATATATCAATCTTTACCTCCGGACCATTTCGGAACTCCTCGTGTCGTCCGGGATCTCATCCGGGACTCCGAACAACATTCGGTAACAACATACAAACTTCCTTTATAACCCTAGCGTCATCGAACCTTAAGTGTGTAGACCCTACGGGTTCAGGAATCATGCAGACATGACCGAGACGTTCTCTGGTCAATAACCAACAGCGGGATCTGGATACCCATGTTGGCTCCCATATGTTCCACGATGATCTCATCGGATGAACCATGATGTCAAGGACTCAATCGATCCCGTATACAATTCCTTTTGTCTAACGGTATTGTACTTGCCCGAGATTCGATCGTCGGTATACTGATACCTTGTTCAATCTCGTTACCGGCAAGTCTCTTTACTCGTTCCGTAACACATCATCCCGTGATCAACCCCTTGGTCACATTGTGCACATGATGATGTCCTACCGAGTGGGCCCAAAGATACCTCCCCGTTCACACGGAGTGACAAATCCCAGTCTCGATTCGTGCCAACCCAACAGACACTTTCGGAGATACCTGTAGTGCACCTTTATAGCCACTCAGTTACGTTGTGATGTTTGGTACACCCAAAGCATTCCTACGGTATCCGGGAGTTGCACAATCTCATGGTCTAAGGAAATGATACTTGACATTAGAAAAGCTTTAGCATACGAACTACGATCTTTGTGCTAGGCTTAGGATTGGGTCTTGTCCATCACATCATTCCCTAATGATGTGATCCCGTTATCAACGACATCCAATGTCCATGGTCAGGAAACCGTAACCATCTATTGATCAACGAGCTAGTCAACTAGAGGCTTACTAGGGACATGGTGTTGTCTATGTACCCACACATGTATCTGAGTTTCCTATCAATACAATTATAGCATGGATAATAAACGATTATCATGAACAAGGAAATATAATAATAACTAATTTATTATTGCCTCTAGGGCATATTTCCAACAGTCTCCCACTTGCACTAGAGTCAATAATCTAGTTCACATTGCCATGTGATTAACATTGATAGGTCACATCGCTATGTGACCAACATCCAAAGAGTTTACTAGTGTTACTAAACTAGTTCACATCACCATGTGATTAAGACTCAATGAGTTCTGGGGTTTGATCATGTTTTGCTTGTGAGAGAGGTTTTAGTCAACGGGTCTGCAACATTCAGATCCGTCTGTACTTCGCAATTCTCTATGTCATATTGTAAATGTTGCTTCCACGCTCCACTTGAAGCTATTCCAAATGGTTGCTCCACTATACATATCCGGTTTGCTACTCAGAGTCATTCGGATAGGTGTTAAAGCTTGCATCGACGTAACCCTTTACGCCGAACTCTTTATCACCTCCATAATAGAGAAACATGTCCTTTATTTACTCCAAGGAGAATTTTGACCGCTGTCCAATGATCCATTCCTGGATCATTCTTGTATCCCTTGACTGACTCATGGCAAGGCACACTTCCGGTGCGGTACACAACATAGCATACTATAGAGCCTATGTCTGAAGCATAGGGGACGACCTTCGTCCTTTCTCTCTCTTCTGCCGTGGTCGAGCTTTAACTCTTAACTTCATACCTTACAACTCAGGCAAGAACTCCTTCTTTGACTGATCCATCTTGAACACCTTCAAGATCATGTCAAGGTATGTGCTCATTTGAAAGTACCATTTAGCGGTTTTTGATCTATCCTCATAGATCTTGATGCTCAATGTTCAAGTAGCTTAATCCAGGTTTTCCATTGAAAAACACTTTTCAAATAACCCTATATGCTTTCCAGAAATTCTACATCATTTCTGATCAACAATATGTCAACAACATATACTTATTAGAAATTCTATAGTGCTCCCACTCACTTCTTTGGAAATACAAGTTTCTCATAAACTTTGTACAAACCCAAAATCTTTGATCATTCCATCAAAGGTTACATTCCAACTCCGAGATGCTTACTCCAGTCCTTAGAGGGATCGCTGGGGCTAGCATACCTTTTAGCATCCTTAGGATCGACAAACCTTTCTGATTGTATCACATACAACCTTTCCTTACGAAAACTAGTAAGGAAACTCGTTTTGACATCCAATTGGTTGATTTCATAAATGCAGCTAATGCTAACATGATTCCAACGGACTTAAGCATCGCTACAGATGAGAAAATCTCATCGTAGACAACTCCTTGAACTTGTGAAAAACTCTTTGCCACAAGTCGAGCTTCACAGATGGTGACATTACCGTTCACATCCGTCTTCTTCTTAAAGATCCATTTATCTCAATGGCTTGACGATCAACGGGCAAGTCCACCAAAGTCCATGCTTTGTTTTGATACACGGATCCTATCTCGGATTTCATGGCTTCTAACCATTTGTTGGAATATGGGCCCACCATTGCTTCTCCATAGCTCATAGGTTCATTGTTGTCTAGCAACATGACCTTCAAGACAGGATTATTGTACCACTCTGAAGTAGTACGCATCCTCGTCACCCTACGAGGTACGGTAGTGACTTGATCCTAAGTTTCATGATCACTATCATAAGCTTCTACTTCAATTGGTGTAGGCGCCACAGGAACAACTTCTTGTGCCCTGCTACACACTAATTGTAGTGACGGTTCAATAACCATATCAAGTCTCTACCATCCTCCCACTCAATTTTTCGAGACAAACTTTTCCTCGAGAAAGGACCCGATTCAAGAAACAATCCCTATTGCTTTCGGATCTGAATTAGGAGGTATACCCAACTGTTTTGGGTGTCCTATGAAGATGCATTTTATCCGCTTTGGGTTCGAGCTTATCAACCTGAAACCTTTTCACATAAGCGTCACAGCCCCAAACTTTTAAGAAACGACAACGTAGGTTTCTCCAAACCATAGTTCAAACGGTGTCGTCTCAATGGAATTACGTGGTGCCCTATTAAAGTGAGTGCGGTTGTCTCTAATGCCTAACCCATGAACGATAGTGGTAATTCGATAAGAGACATCATGGTACACACCATATCCAATAGGGTGCAACTATGATGTTCGGACACACCATCACACTATGGTGTTCCAGGCGGTATTAATTGTGAAACAATTTCCACAATGTCTTAATTGCGTGCCAAAGCTCGTAACTCATATACACATCTCTATGATCATATCATAGACATTTTATCCTCTTGTCACAATGATCTTTAACTTCACTCTGAAATTACTTGAACCTTTCAATAATTCAGACTTGTGTTTCATCAAGTAAATATACTCAACATCTACTCGAATCATCTGTGAAGTCGGAACATAACGATATTCACTGCATGCCTCAGCACTCATTGGACTGCACACATCAAAATGTGTTACTTCCAACAGGTTGCTACCTTGTTCCATCTTACTAAAACCGAGGCTTTTCAGTCATCTTGCCCATGTGGTATGATTTGCATATCTCAAGTGATTCAAAATCAAGTGAGTCCAAATAATCCATCCGCATGGAGTTTCTTCATGCGTATACACCAATAGACATGGTTCGCATGTCTCAAACTTTTCAAAAATGAGTGAGTCCAAAGATCCATCAACATGGAGCTTCTTCATGCATTTTATACCAATATGACTTACATGGCAGTGCCACAAGTAAGTGGTACTATCATTACTATATTATATCTTTTGGCATGAAAATGTGTATCACTACGATCGAGATTCAATAAACCATTCCTTTAGGTGCAAGACCATTGAAGGTATTGTTCAAATAAATAGAGTAACCATTATTCTCCTTAAATGAATAACCGTATTGCGATAGACATAATCCAATCATGTCTATGCTCAACGTAAACACCAAAGGACAATTATTTAGGTTTAACACCAATCTCGATGGTAGAGGGAGCGTGCGATGCTTGATCACATCAACCTTGGAAACACTTCCAACACATATCGTCAGCTCACCTTTAGCTAGTCTCCGTTTATTCCGTAGCTTTTATTTCGAGTTACTAACACTTAGAAACCGAACCGGTATCTAATACCCTGGTGCTACTAGGAGTACTAGTAAAGTACACATTAACATAATGTATATCCAATATACTTCTATCGACCTTGCCATCGTTCTTATCTACCAAGTATGTAGGGTAATTCTGCTCTAGTGGTTGTTCCCCTTATTACAGAAGCACTTAGTCTCAGGTTTGGGTTCAACCTTGGGTTTCTTCACTGGAGCAGCAACTGATTTGCCGTTTCATGAAGTGCCCCTTCTTGTCCTTGCCCTTCTTGAAACTACTGGTTTCACTAACCATCAACAATTGATGCTCCTTCTTGATTTCTACTTTTGCGGTGTCAAACATCGTGAATATCTCAAGGATCATCGTATCTATCCCTGATTTGTTATAGTTCATCACGAAGCTCTAGTAGCTTGGTGGCAATGACTTTGGAGAAACATCACTATCTCATCTGGAAGATCAACTCCCAATCGATTCAAGTGATTGTTGCACTCAGACAATCTGAGCACAAGCTCAACGATTGAGGTTTTCTCCCTTAGTTTGCAGGCTAAGAAAATCGTCGGAGGTCTTATACCTCTTGACGTGGGCAAGAGCCTGAAATCCCAATTTCAGCCCTCGAAACATCTCATATGTTCCGCGACATTTCGAAAACATCTTTGGTGCCTCAACTCTAATCCGTTTAACTGAACTATCACGTAGTAATCAAAACGTGTATGTCCGATGTTTGCAACATCCACAGACGACGTTTTGGGGTTCTGCACACTGAGCGATGCATTAAGGACATAAGATTTCTACTAATCGCATAATCGCTACTGTCAGCTTTCAACTATATTTTCTCTAGGAACATATCTAAACAGTGGAACTAAAGCGCGAGTTTACGACATAATTTGCAAAGATCTTTTGACTATGTTCAGGATAATTAAGTTCATCTCATGAACTCCCACTCAGATAGACATCCCTCTAGTCATCTAAGTGATTACATGATCCGAGTCAACTAGGCCGTGTCCGATCATCACGTGAGACGGACTAGTCATCATCGGTGAACATCTTCATGTTGATCGTATCTAGTATACAACTCATGCTCGACCTTTCGGTCTCTTGTGTTCCGAGGCCATGTCTGTACATGCTAGGCTCGTCAAGTTAACCTAAGTGTTTCGCGTGTGTAAATCTGGCTTACACCCGTTGTATGTGAACGTAAGAATCTATCACACCCGATCATCACGTGGTGCTTCGAAACGACGAACTTTCGCAACGGTGCACAGTTAGGGGGAACACTTTCTTGAAATTTTAATGAGGGATCATCTTATTTGCTACCGTCGTTCTAAGCAAATAAGATGCATAAACATGATAAACATCACATGCAATCAAATAGTGACATGATATGGCCAATATCATTTTGCTCCTTTTTGATCTCCATCTTCGGGGCTCCATGATCATCATCGTCACCGGCATGACACCATGATCTCCATCATCATGATCTCCATCATCGTGTCTTCATGAAGTTGTCTCGCCAACTATTACTTCTACTACTATGGCTACCGGTTAGCAATAAAGTAAAGTAACTACATGGCATTGTATAATGACACGCAGGTCATACAATAAATAAAGACAAATCCTATGGCTCCTGCCGGTTGTCATAATCATCGACATGCAAGTCGTGATTCCTATTACAAGAACATGATCAATCTCATACATCACATATATTCATCACATTCTTCTTGGCCATATCACATCACATAGCATACCCTGCAAAAACAAGTTAGACGTCCTCTAATTGTTGTTTGCATGTTTTACATGGCTGCTATGGGTTTCTAGAAAGAACGTTTCTTACCTATTCAAAACCACAACATGATATGCCAATTGCTATTTACCCTTCATAAGGACTCTTTTCATCAAATCCGTCCCGACTAAAGTGGGAGAGACTGGCACCCGCTAGCCACCTTATGCACCAAGTGCATGTCAGTCGGTGGAACCTGTCTCACGTAAGTGTACGTGTAAGGTCGGTCTGGGACGCTTCATCCCACAATACCGTCGAAACAAGATTGGACTAGTAACGGTAAGCATATTGGACAAAATCAACGCCCACAACTACTTTGTGTTCTACTCGTGCAAAGAATCTACGCAATAGACCTAGCTCTTGATGCCACTGTTGGGGAACGTAGCAGAAATTCAAAATTTTCCTACGTGTCACCAAGATCTATCTATGGATAAACCAGAAACGAGGGGAAGGAGAGTGCATCTACATACCCTTGTAGATCGCTAAGCGGAAGCGTTCAAGAGAACAAGGTTGAAGGAGTCGTACTCGTCGTGATCCAAATCACCGGAGGTCCTAGTGCCGAACGGACGGCACCTCCGCGTTCAACACATGTACAGCCCGGTGATGTCTCCCACGCCTTGATCCAGCAAGGAGAGAGGGAGAGGTTGAGGAAGACTCCATCCAGCAGCAGCACAATGGCGTGGTGGTGGTGGAGGAGTGTGGCAATCCTGCAGGGCTTCGCCAAGCACCGCGAGAGAGGAGAAGGGAGAGAGGTAGGGCTGCGCCGAGAGGAGAGAAACTCATGTGTTGGGCAGCCCCTAGAACTCAACTATTTATAGGGGAAGGGGAGGGGGCTGCGCCCCCTCTAGGGTTCCCTCCCCAAGGGTGGCGGCAGCCCCCAGATCCCATCTGGGTGGCGGCCAGAGGGGGAAAGAGGGGAGGTGCACCTGGGGTGGGCCTTAGGGCCCATCTGCCCTAGGGTTTGCCCCTTCCCGCTCTTCCTTGCGCCTTGGGCCTTGTGAGGGGGGGGGTGCACCAGCCCACCTGAGGCTGGTCCCCTCCCACACTTGGCCCATGCAGCCCTCCGGGGATGGTGGCCCCACTTGGTGGACCCCCGGGACCCTCCCGGTGGTCCTGGTACGTTACCGATAAAACCCGAAACTTTTCCGGTGACCAAAACAGGACTTCCCATATATAAATCTTTACCTCCGGACCATTCCGGAACTCCTCGTGACGTCCGGGATCTCATCCGGGACTCTGAACAACATTCAGTAACCACATACAAACTTCCTTTATAACCCTAGCGTCATGGAACCTTAAGTGTGTAGACCCTACGGGTTCGGGAATCATGCAGACATGACCGAGACGTTCTCCGGTCAATAACCAACAGCGAGATCTGGATACCCATGTTGGCTCCCACATGTTCCACGATGATCTCATCGGATGAACCACAATGTCAAGGACTCAATCAATCCCGTATACAATTCCCTTTGTCTAACGGTATTGTACTTGCCTGAGATTCGATCGTCGGTATACCGATACCTTGTTCAATCTCGTTACCGGCAAGTCTCTTTACTCGTTCCATAACACATCATCCCGTGATCAACCCCTTGGTCACATTGTGCACATGATGATGTCCTACCGAGTGGGCCCAGAGATACCTCTCCGTTCACACGGAGTGACAAATCCTAGTCTCGATTCGTGCCAACCCAACAGACACTTTCGGAGATACCTGTAGTGCACATAGCCACCTAGTTACGTTGTGACATTTGGTACACCCAAAGCATTCCTACCGTATCCGGGAGTTGCACAATCTCATGGTCTAAGGAAATGATACTTGACATTAGAAAAGCTTTAGCATACGAACTACGATCTTTGTGCTAGGCTTAGGATTGGGTCTTGTCCATCACATCATTCCCTAATGATGTGATCCCGTTATCAACGACATACAATGTCCATGGTCAGGAAACCGTAACCATCTATTGATCAACGAGCTAGTCAACTAGAGGCTTACTAGGGACATGGTGTTGTCTATGTACCCACACATGTATCTGAGTTTCCTATCAATACAATTATAGCATGGATAATAAACGATTATCATGAACAAGGAAATATAATAATAACTAATTTATTATTGCCTCTAGGGCATATTTCCAACACCAAGTTCATTGTTGGCTCCTTTTTTTCTCTCTCATTCTCTTACTCTTTGAGGGTAGACGTTCTCACCATTAGGTTGATTCCTATATGTTTTTTCATGACAAATGTGATGTTTATCGTATTCATGTCATCATTAAGTTTATCTTTCCCTTCTATTGTGTCATATATTTTTGCCACCATTATGTAATTCATAAATGACACTTGGATGTTTAATAAAATTATAAAGTTGGCTCCAAGTTCATTGATGCAACTTTTGTACTACCTCAATTTTTGAAATTGGAACATCACTCGGAAGGGAAAATGTAACGCATATTTCAAAAAGTTGCCTCCAAGTTCAGTGATGCAACTTTTGTACTTCCTCAATTTTTGAAATTGGAACATCACTCGGAAGGGAAAATGTAATGCATATTTCAAAAAAGTTGCCTCCAAGATCATTGATGCAACTTTTGTACTTCCTCAATTTTTTCTATACACTTGGCCAAACTTTATACTATTTTTAAAATGAACCGAGGGCCCACTTTGGATTTTTTGAATGCCTCCATTGGATTTAACTCTATCATAATTCACAACAAATGTAGATGTCACTTTCTCTGTTGAAAACAGAGAATTTAATTGATTAGATAACATGGTTGCAATCTACAACCAATAAAACAACAACACTGGGGAGTCGTGTAACCACATGTCGGTTGGATGCTCCCTCCTTGAAAGTTTAGCTAAGAAAGCTGCAACCCTATTTTGAGTACAACCAGTCCTTACTAGATCAAGTTCCCGATCTCCTCTGACTAGTACCTTCATTTCCTCCACAAGATGGCCAAGGCTGGATCGATCCAAACTGTTGCCGACAGTGCCACTATAGTTTTGGCACTATCAATTTGTAACACCAATGGCGGGGGTGTCTATGGTTTTGCTACCAGTATGCCCTCTTTGATTGCCAATAGTTCCTCTTTAAAAGCACCATCACACCTAGGAAGATGTCTGCAGGCACACACCGCAGCTTGTTTCATATTATTTATGACGATTACTCACACGCCACCATCTCTGGTCATTGCATCAAAAGATCCATCTACAGAAACAACATCCAATCCGTGTTAGGAAGTGCGCTACAAGAAAATTGACATACTGTGACGAAAATCCATGTGACGGTGGTTGACAACATCACATAAATACCTAATGTGTGACATCTTGGAGGTCGTGTCACTAATTACCGCAAATCGGTGACGATTAATGTCACTAAATCAACTGGGGCACTGAGCGCCACCTGAATGCCAATTTGTATGATGTTTTGATAATTTCCGTGATGAACCTACAAGTGTCACATATTATTATGAATGTGTGGTGCTCTTTTTTGGCCATATAACGACTAGCAGTAGGACCCATCATAGCAAGTTAGTAATTTGTTTAAGAGGCGTGGATGACCCAATATGATCCACAAGCTATATGGCGGTTTGTAAATATTCAAAAAGCAACCATATTTTACTGGTAAACCATCTTCAAGTAGAAATATATAGATGTCGTGGATGCACCATACAATCATATCTACCCCATGTTACTCTTGACTATATGTGAAAAATTCAACATGAACTAGAATATATTTTAGTGTTCTCGTGCCGGGTTACGCTCTTTTTTATGCAGCAATGTAAACGTTCGAAATCACCCTGACGGTCACATTCTCAAATTGTTCGATTGATGTTTTGGAAGCGAATTTGTGCACTCAACGCTGACACTGGTGAGGTGGTCCATTCCCAAGGTTGGTGAGGTGGTAGATTTGCAAGCCCGGCGCCTAGCGTCGCCCTGATGTTTTTCTACATATTATATTTTTATAATTTGCTATTTCTGTTAAATTATGCTAAATAAGAAATTGCATTTATATTTGACTCTGAAAATAAAACCTCCACCACCATCCTTGTCTCCCCAACCCCTCTCCCCCACAACCGCATCCCGAGGCGAGGGGAGATTGGAGGATCCCGGTGGTGCACCTTGCATGTTGTCGCCGCCGTGCTCTCGAGCACCGGTGCCCCACGCCTTCTCCCGCATGGCTACTCGCCCGCCCTCCCTCAAACCCCTACCGCCGCGTTCGCTCCCCGCAATGACCAGCCGCCATGTCTGGCCGGCCGACATCGCAACCGCCAGCCTATACAGGCGACATCAATATCTTGCCTCATCCTCGCCGCCCGTGGTCAGAGGCTCCCACGTCAACCAGACCATAGCATCGACACTGCCACAATTTCCTCCAAGTTCGGCTCCCACGACCACGCGAGATTCTTCTGGTTGCCATTGGCGTTGGGAGGCTATGACATGCGACTTGTTGTTCGGGCGGCTCGCCGTCGCCATGGAGTTGGAGCGAGAGGCTCTGGCTAAGGACGGCGGTGGATTCTTTCCTTTCTACTCCGTATAACCTTCCCATTTTTGTACTAGGTATTTTCTGAAAATTCCATCTATTGTGCCCAAAACTGATTAGTCCAGCTTAATTTCTGGGTATCGTTTTACTCTTTCCCATGTTAACAGTGGAGGTCCACTTTGCAAATTGCGAGGCATATACTCAGAAGATCTAGGTAAGCTAGATCAAAGATGAAGATGTGATTAACTGCGAGTGGAAACAACTTACAGTGCCTTTTTTTTAAATCCCTTTTCAATGTATTAGTTGCACAATTGTGCTGAAGTTTATTTTCAGCTACTCTCTTAGCCCATGTCAATTATATGTGACACAATACCCTGTACTAATAACACTGTTATGAATGTAGATGTTATTCCTTCATTCTTCCAAACATTTAGTATATGTACTCTACCAAGCAGATGGTATTGGTCGTGAAGAACTCATGCTAAAGAATTTTTTAGAAGACCTTTGTTTTTTGGGTAGTCTCCTTTTATAACCTGAAATTTGATTTTGGCTGACTGTTTTTACTACTCAGTATTCACATTATAGGCCTATTTCTTTTTTGCCAATCTAACATGATCACAATTACCGCATTCAGTTGGATAGATTATGCTAATTGCATCGTAATGCAAAATACCATAAATTATCTAACTGAGATTAAGTTCAGAAGGTATTTTCCTAAAAGGCAAGGTTAGTCTTTCTTTCTTTGTTGATATGTTTTGATAGCTTACCGCTCACGCCGTCAAGCGGTATAGTGTAGGTTAGTCTGAACATTAAATATTTGTCAGGCATCAAATCATACAAATTGGTGAACATTTGTGGAGATATAGTGACTGGCCTTGTCATTAAGGGTTCTAGGAACTATACACGGATTTTACCTTTCCTTCCAATGATGTTACCTTTGACTCTTGTACAAACAAACTCAAATTTGATCTTTTTGCCATCCATATTGTTTGTTATTTATTGAGCCATTATCTATCATTACAGTAAAAACGCCATACAGGTTTGACACTACTATTTTCCTGTAAAACTAGAAGCAATCACCTCGTACAAGCTAAAAATCTTATTTCCTGATTATATATATATTTGAGAGATGAAGAGGAGGTTGCTCTTGCTATGTCCAACATAATGTTAATACACTGTGCGAACCTACATCTTAAATAATATGTACATCAATGTGGATTCGTTCACTTTAATTCCTTCTTCCTCGTATCATAATAAATTACTATAAATATTTAACTAATTACATGTAGACCGATTCACAATTTCTGCCCATCCACTCTTTTACTCGTACTAATTAATCTAGTTGATGCTTTCTCTGTTTGGTACCTTCCTATTTGAACTAGTGTTGACTTGCATAAATCAATGTTGATTCATTGCCTTCTTTTTCTCTAACTTGTTTGACCCGACACTTTGAAGGTTCTACCATGCCAAATACACAAATCTGGTAGGTCTAGGAGGTCCGCTTCACGTATTCGAGCCAGAAGAATTGAATAGACGAGCACATAGGCAAGAAATGTGAATGTCATGTACTCCTATGTTTTTCTCTTTATGTTTCTTATTTTCCGCTTTTGTGTGCACACTACACTCGTCACAGTGAAATTGAAAGCACAGATGGGTTACTGAGTTGTTGTCATATTGACGAAGCTTGCTGCTTTTCAAGACTGATAGATGAAATCTTTCTATTCCTTATGCATGTTCTTTAACCACTAGGACTTGTTATCACATTTACTGTCTCATTGGCCCATTTACATATTTGCCTATACATTTAATAAGATACTTCTCATTTTAGATTCATAATTTAATAGATTGTAAGCTTCTTAGTGGTAATCTTGCACCATCTTGTCTTGTTTGTTTCCATCTAATGAGCATGCAACGCTACTGTGTTTCGTCAATTTATAGGCACCGGGATGAGTTAGCTGCAAGACTTGAATCATAAGATGGAGAACTTGAAGAGATGGAGAGGAAGAATCAAGAAACTTTGAAGATGTGAAGAAGAGCCAGCACGACAAGAGTGAAGCCTTGGAAAAGAAGCAATAAAGAATGTAGATCTGATTGCCTTTCTCTCAATCAAGGGCCCGAGTAACTTAGTAGTCCTTGTCCAAACCTGATGGTGCATGAAGGTCATCCTTTTGTGATGAAGGATAGTTGCTGAATGATACATAAAAATCATCAGTCCAACACTTTTGTGGTCTTTAGTTATCTAAATATTAGTTTCTAACTTGTATATTTGTCATGATTGTCAAACTTCTAAATCAATGTTGTTTTTTACTGTTATTTAGAGGATGATTTGGTGGAAATGATTGAATTTATAATATGATTAGGTTGTCAACTACGTTTTCTAGCCGTGGGATAGTTTGGTTGGTGCTGACATGGCATAAGTCCTAACATGTGACATTTAGTCGACCGTCATAGAAATAGCAAGTTATTGACGTTCTCAAAAACGTCACCGAAGGTACCATTTTCAGTGACATTTATTTGTGTGCGCCGTCACTAGGAGTAATCTATGACGGGGATTATGTGACGATGCTTGTGACACCCATAAAATGTCACCAGGGGTAATTTGTGACGTTATCAGTGATTCAATGACATTTTTTGGCTCGTCATAGTAGGCCCGATCTCTTGTAGTGTGGCCACTTCGGTTCTATTTCATGATGATCATTTTATAACATGCTTGATTGTCATCTCATATGCAAGGACATTTTTTCCTTTGGTTAGATCCTTGATTTATATTAAGTTACTCCAATAGCCGTTGAGAAATCTTTTGCGCAACTTCGACCCGTGGAACATCCTTTCCATGGGTCAATTCGTTCTAGAAGCGTGACCATGAGAAGAAGGAGGAGGAGGTGAGGAAGGAGGATGAGGTTGGCCCCTCGATGTTGATCAACCTCGAGTCAGAGTAGGAGGACGAGGAGAGTTGAACTCCTCTAAGGAGGAGACCATGTCGCTTTGGAACTCCGTCGACACCGACTATATGTCGGACGACTAGAACCTTTATGTTTTATAGGTGATGAAGAAGTAGTGATCTTTATGTCTTAGGGTGATCAAGTAGTAGGATGAACTTTATGTTTAGGGTTTAAATCTTTGTAATGTTTGGATGTTTTAAATGTTTAAAATAATCCATGCAATGTTCTTTCAATAAAAAAGTTTGCATGTTTGGATATGCCCTATTTTAAGGCACATCTTGGGTGGGAAGTATTTTAGTGCATAAAAAAGCATTGTTTTCATGTTGTAAAATTTACCCCAAGCAGGTTTTGGTGCTCTAAAAATAGGGCACCTATTAGAGAGGCCCTAACCTGATGTGGATTTAAGTGATATTGTATTTGTTGACACCAGATTTTGGCATGGTCAATAACTTATTTAGATGGCCTCAAATGGAGAAGTGATCTTCATGAAAGAGTTCCGTATTGTCGATATGAACATCTTTGAAGTTTGGGTCATCGCAGTCCGATTTCATCTCGAAGGCCGAAACTATGCTCAAAGTACTAAGATCTTATATTTAGAGTACAGTTTGGATGATTAAGCCCCCAAGACGACCTCAAATGGAAAAATTATCTACACGGATTGTCTTCGTCTCGTCTCGTTGAAACGATCGATTTTGATATAAAAATCGTTCCAATCCGAGTTCGTATGCAAAAGTTAGAGCCATCGGAATACAGCCCTGTCAGGAGGCAAAAACTGGCGCGCCCCACCAGACACCCTGTCTGATGGGTAGCGCGAGGGATAGCCTGTTTTGCGCGACCGATTTGACTCTCAAGATGACCTCTGATCAAAAAACGTTCAACATAAAAGTTGTTCGTCTCGTCGAAACAGTCAAGATTGCTTTTGGGCTCGTTTCCATCCGAGATCGTTTACCACCACAAAAAAGACCCGCAAGGTGCAGCCAGTTTAAACCGAACAGTTTTGGAAAGTTCGGACAAAACCAATCCGAATTTGACTAGGGTTTTGGACGTGAATCCAAGCCTTTTCCTTGCACGGGAAGTCCAGCCACCTCTTATATACCTAAGGGGTGACGGCTGATTGAACAACACACAATCGATCAATTCATCTACCACTTTTTATCTTTTATCTTTTCTCCTTAACCCTAGTTCTTCTTCTCCCTCGTTCTTCGTTCGTTCTTCTTGTTGCAGGGTGGCGAACCTCGAGGCCCTAGGGGCGGTCAGGTCGACCTAGGGCAGCCCATAGCCTCCGCGCGTCCAGACGGGGTCCCTCCCGGGCGTGTGGGGTTTCGGGTCTACAAAAGCGCCCGCCGGATTGTCTTGCGTACCGCGCTTCCAGCGGGTCTCCTTCGACGTGAGCTGCGGTGCATCACCCCCGGTGTTGGAGGTACACGGTGACGTATTCGTGTGCGAGCACACTTTTTGGCAACTCCGCTGGGGACGAAGCTTTGAACGGTCTCCGTCCCGTTCTTGCTACGAAGAGATCATCATCTAGGGTTTGAAGTCTACAAAGGTAATATGAATACCCAATCCCTTTATGTAGATGCAAATAATTCATATGGTGTTACTAGATCGTTCAATGAGTATACTCTATCGGCCAACCCTAGTTTTTTCAATCATGCAACTAACTACGTGCAAGGGCGGATTCAAAGTAATTTATATACTTCAACTTCTTATGATATTAGTAACATGCACCATATGTATCCCAACTCACATGCATCGGCAACCCAGCAAATTCATATGCCGATGAGCAACATGATTAGTTCGATTAATTAATTTGAAACACCCCAAGTTAGAATTTCCAATACCATACAAGAAAGTGTTTCACCCTTTTATTCATCGGCAGCTAATGTGCAATATAGTAATCCAACCATGCCGATGAATGAGAGAATTGCCCATGCTACTAGTGGCTATTCGGCCAATTACTCTCAACCGTCATATGCTACACCTCATGTTACTAATTCTTCGGCACCATACACAACTGTAGATGCTCATATTTCAGCTTCACACCTTCCTGGTTATAGCCAAATGAATGTAAATTTTACAGGAGTGGTTGTGCCCAATATTGTAGAAGATGGGGTAGTGGTGGCTGCATTGAAGAGTTTAGCCCAAAATAAGAGAATTAGTACTCTTTGCCTTGAACAACATGAAAAGGGGTTATTTCCTGATTATGCTGCAATAAAGGCTAGAGTTTTGCAAGAAGATGAATCTTTGCCAATTGATAAAATTGGTGAGCAAAAATATGGTTCTACAACAATGCATGTGCCTTCACCTAGTATTACATCATATTATACACCCCCTACACGATTGCCAAATTTCAGCAACACCTGTGTGTCATTGCTGAAAGAATCTAAAAGCATTGGGGGCAATCATATCCGGAGTGGGCTGAAATTGAGAAAAAGCTTAAAGCTAATTTTGCCGCTCGCCGTCAGAAACAAATAGAAAAAGAATTGGCTCAGATAAAAGAAGCATTGCCAATTGGTAGTATCAATGAAAAGAAGGATGATTCGGAACATGAAAGTGCTTCGGTTGAAAAATCCGAATCAAGTAGTATATATTCTGAATCCATCAAATCCAACGAGGCAAGAATTATTGAGAAAGGGCATGGCAAGCATAGGAAAACAACGGTGCTTGATTTTTCTGAAGTTAATGGAACCTACTTCCTGCCCTATGAGTTCCGTGCCATAGAAATTGACAAGCTTCAAGGACAAGAACAAGTAGTCGAACAAAGTTCGGCCGACAAAAATCTTCAAAGCAATGATGCACGGATTCAAGAAAAAGATGATGACAAGGTGTTGGGGAGCCATCCAAAGACGGAGCAAGATGTTCTTCAAATGGCACCACCATCATGTTCTCCCAACATATTTGAAGAGGTATGCATGGCGAGTAATTTACCTATTTTCAGATTTGGTCGCAACTTCATTATTGATGCATCTATAAGAAATATTCTCATAAGTAATTTTGAAAGACCAATGAAGAAGGGTAATTTACTTGTTAGCAATAAAATTGTTATGGAACATATCGGTCAAACCAATGTGCCATTTATAAAGACTGATGATGACTTATTGTTGTAAGTGCATCTAGTGCCACCCCTAGTTGGTTTTGGAGTATTGACGACAAAGTTGGTTGAGGGACTAATGCGTTTGTCAGAATTGCAGGATAACGCAGGTAGTGTCCCTCATTGATTCGGTTTACCTACCGGAGATGACCCCTAAAAATGTATGAAGACATTGAAGACAATGGTGGTATGAGAAGATATTCATATTGAAGACTATGACATGAGAAGACATTGCGTGAAGACTATGGAGCACGAAGACTGTGTGGATTTGTTGCTTCCTTTTCTTCTTTGTTGAGTCATAGGAACCACCGTACTGTTAAGTGGGGTCCAAGTGAACTAAGTCAGAGTGACTGAAGTGATGCTCAACTCAAAGCCTATGTCTTCGAGCGAAGACAATGAGAGCAAACCTTATCCAGAGCTGGATGAGTCAGCTTTGCTTGTAGCCCAAGTAAAGTTGCCGCGTGTGTTTGAAATCTGACTATTGGAACACGTGTCAGTTCCTTAGTGACCCAGGGTCATTTTGGACAAATCAGGTCGGGTTGCCTAGTGGCTATAAATAGCCCACCCCCTACATCATAAATTGGTGGCTGCTCAGAGTTAGTATACGGCTTTTGTCGTTTGAGAGCAACCCACCTCGAAGCATTTGAGAGAGAGAAATCCTTGCGAGGACAAAGCCCAAACACCCAGAGCCAAAGAGTGTTAGGCATCACTGAAGTCTTTCTGTCTGTGTGACCTAAAGACTTATTACACTTGAGGACTGTGTATCCTCCAGCCGGTTAGGCGTCGCGTTATGAGCATCCAAGAGTCATTGTTGATTGCCGGGTGAACAAAGTCTGTGAAGGTTTGGAAGTCTACCTTGAAGACTTACCAGAGTGATTGGGCGAGGACTAAGTGTCCTTAGCTCAAGGGGAATAAGGTGAAGACATGGTCTTCTGAGTTGAATCTCAGCCTCCCTAACCAGACGTACAGTTGTCACAGCAACTGGAACTGGTCCAACAAATCATGTGTCTTCAACAAGTGACTGGTTCTATCTCTTCCCTCCTTTATTTTGAGTCTGTCTTCGTGAAGTCATTGCTTATCTATCTTATCTGATTGACTTCATTGCTTGACTACTATTGTTGATTGGCTTCGTACTATCTTCCATCCTGATCCTACTACCGAGCTGCTATTAGTCTTCGTATGTTAACGCTCTTGTATACTTGACTATGGCCTGCTTGTTGTAGTTTACCTTCCGCTGCATATCAATTAGGTCATTTCTATTGTTTGTCTTCGAAACTTCCACGTTTTGAAGATTTTGATAAAAATCGCCTATTCACCCTCCCTAGACGATAACTAGCACTTTCAATTGGTAGAGCAAGGTACTCCCTTGTTCTGTGTGATTCGGTTTAACCACCTGGAGTTTAGCTATGCCGACTGCAGGGATAATCAAAGTCTCCGCTGCTTGCCCCGTGTTCGATGGAACAGAATATCCCTACTGGAAGAATAAGATGCGCATGCATCTTGAAGCCATTGATGTCGACCTCTGGTATGTCGTCAAGAATGGCGTTCCCAAAACTGGTGAAGGTGTCACCCCTACTAATGTCAAGAAGTTCATTCAACTAGACTCGACTGCAAAGAACATCATCTGTGGTCATCTGACCAAAGGACAGTATGGTCATGTGAGTTCTCTAGAAACATCAAAGCTAGTCTGGGACTGGCTGTCCAAGGTCAATGAAGGCGTATCTACACAGAGAGACCAGAGAATCAGTGTTCTTCGCAATCTCTTCAATCGCTTCAAGAGAAACGACAATGAAAATGTCCAACTCACGTTTGATCGCCTCACCGATATCACAAATGAGCTTCAGGATCTCGGCGGCACTGAGATCACCAAGCATGAAATTGTCAAGACACTGCTGATATCACTTGACACCTCCTTTGACACCCTTGCCCTCATGATACAAGAACGTCCTGACTTCAACACACTCGATCCGTCTGATATACTTGAGAGGCTCAACACACATGAGTTCCAGCTTTCTGAAAAAAGAGATATCTATGGTCCCAACTATGGCCGAACTCGTGCTTTGAAGGCAAAAGTTGTTTCCTCATCTGAAGAAGAAGAATCTGACTGTGGTTCTGGCGAACCTGAAGACATTGGAAGGGAGCTTGCTATGCTTGTGAAGAAGTTCCAGAAATTCACCAAGAAGAAGGGCTTTAGAAAGTCTTCACGATCCAGTTCAAGAAATGATGAAGCTTCCACTCAAGACAACAAGAAGAGAACATGTCACAAGTGTAAGAAGCCTGGGCACTACATCTCTGAGTGTCCTCAGTGGGACAACGAGAAGAAGAAGAAGAAGAGCAAGGAATATGACTCCGATGACAAGAAGAAGAAGAAATCTTCGAAGTCTTCTTCCAAGTCCTCATCAAGGTCTTCATCTCACAAGAAGAGCTCATCTGGCAAGGCTCGTGCTTTTGTTGGCAAGGAAATGGATTCAGAGGAGGAGTCTGCTTCTGAGGAGGCAGAGGTGGAATCTAAAGCTGAGTCCGACTCTGGCGTTGCAAGTCTGGCTCTAGCCACAGCCTACGTCGCAAAGTCCATCTTCAACACCGAAGACAATGACTCCCACACCAATGCTGATGATGACAAGGACGATCCTGCTCCCACCTACTGCTTCATGGCACGCGGTGCCAAGGTAAAATCGCATGATGCTTACTTTCAAACATCAAGTGAAGATGACTCTGATTGTAAATCTAAACCCAGCTACAAAACACATGCTAAAATTGCTACTGAACAACAAAGGGCTATGGAACATACTCAAAAACTGTTAGACAAAAGCGATGATCTGTTGGACGCGGAAATGACACGTTCACAGTCCTTAGTTGAAGACATAAAAAATCTTCATGCTAAGTATCAAGAACTTGAAAGTCTTCATGAGACGCTCTCAACCACTTATGAAAAGCTCTCCTATGATTATCTTCAAAGGAAGCAAGAGCTTGAGAAACTGAAAGCGACTCATGAAGATCTTCAAAAAGAGAATGAGTCATTTCGCGCTCAACAGATCAGTCCCGCTCAGGATGAATTTGAACCACCATGCTTAAAATGCATTGAGCGTGATAACGCTGCCTCTGTTGCTGAATGTTCCACTGCTGCTACTGTTGCTCTGTCTTCAACTACTGATGTGGTAACTAACCCCTCTTCTGAGGATACCACTATTATTGCTGATGAAAATGCTAGGTTGAAGACATTGCTTGAAACAGGGATGTATAAAAGTCTGAAAGGGCATCAGACACTTTGTGATGTCCTCAAAAAGTCGATTCTGAACCGAAACCCTAGGAAAGAGGGTGTTGGGTTCGAGAGGAAAATGAATGCTGATGGTTCCTACTGGAAGCCTGAGCAGTATCCCAAAACCATATGGGTTGCTGCAAAGGAACCTTCAGTGGATCCATCCACTTTATTTGGCTTTACCTGTGCTAATCCTATTATCATTGATGAATCCTCTGATGCAAACTATAAACTATTCAAAAATCAAAATGGTGAAGTGTTTGCCAGGTATATTGGTACTAACTGCAGGAATGGACCGCCAATGAAGAAGATCTGGGTTCCTAAAAGGTGTCTTGAGAATCTTCCAGTGAATGTCATCATGACACCACCAGGGAAGAAGACAAACTCCAGACCAAAGGCATCATATGGTCCAACGGCTACTTACGAACACAGGACTCAATTGAGTCACCCTAATGCCAATGTTTTGCAGGGAAATCACACTCAGACTCATGAATATGAGCGTGTGTCTTCAAACCGCTATGTTCATAGAACTAAGAACTTTTCTGCTTATTCACATGAGTATCATTCATCTCCTGCAAGGCTATTTGCTAGGGCTTCAAAGCCGAAATTCTCAGATGCTGCACTTAGACTCATTGCTTCTAAGCCACCCCTGAAAATGTGGGTGGTGAAGAAGAATTAACTCTCTTTTGCAGAATGTGGTCTCCAGCCAGCAATCAATGGCGTCCAATATAATTGCTGGGGACCTAAAACATAAAGGGACGCATGATAAAATGACTTACTATGTATTCCACATATGAATCGCTTACCTGTCATACTGTGTGCTAACTTTCATCTATGCTGTGATAATCCAAGTGTGCATCTACTGCTTATGCTTCACAACATACCTTGTGAAGCCTATCCTCCTATCTGCACTGTAGGGCATGTCACCAAAAGCTTCAGAATGGATTATTGACAGCGGATGCACTAATCATATGACTGGTGATCAAAGTCTTCTCATGGACTCAACCTTACGTCCATCTGAGAAGAGTCAAATCACATTTGCTGACACTGGTAAAGGCAAGGTATTGGGTCTAGGTAGAGTTGCAATCTCAAAGGATCAACACATGGATAAAGTGATGCTTGTTGAATCCCTTGGATTCAACTTAATGTCTGTCTCAATGCTTTGTGACTTAAACATGATTGTGATATTTGGAAAATATCGTTGCCTTGTACTAATGGAATCTGACAAATCTCTAGTCTTTGAAGGGTATAGGAAAGGTGATCTATACATGGTAGATTTCTCAGCGGGTCCACAACTTGCCGTATGTCTTCTTGCAAAAGCTTCAGAATGCTGGCTCTGGCATCGAAGGCTAGGGCACACTGGCATGAGGAACTTGCACAATCTCGTCAAGAAGAAGCATGTCATAGGCATCGAAGGTGTCAAGTTCAAGAAAGATCATTTGTGTGGTGCTTGTGAAGCCGGAAAGATGACAATGGCAAAGCACCCCTCGAAGACAATCATGACAACGTCTCAACCTTTCGAGCTGCTACACATGGACTTATTTGGACCTACTCACTACTCCACCCTCACAACAACGTCGTGTCTCTATGGCTTCGTCATTGTTGATGACTACTCAAGATATACATGGGTGCACATAATTCTCTACAAGACCGAAGTACAAGATGTCTTCAAACGATTCGCCAATCGAGCAATGAACAATTATGGCGTCAAGATCAAGCATATCAGAAGTGATAACGGCACTGAATTCAAGAACACCGGGCTTGATCTTTATCTGGATACAATGGGAATTATTCATGAATTTTCTGCTCCATACACACCTCAGCAAAACGGCATTGTTGAGTGCAAGAACAGAACCCTCATCGAGATGGCTCGAACAATGCTCGACGAGTACAAGACACCAAGAAAGTTCTGGCCTGAAGCTATTGATACAGCTTGTCATATCATCAACCGTGTCTACATCCATAAGCTTCTGGGCAAAACATCCTATGAGCTCCTTACTGGCAAGAAGCCAAATGTCAGTTACTTAAGAGTCTTTGGTGCTAGGTGCTGGATCAAGGATCCCCATCACAAGTCAAAATTTGAATCCAAAGCTCACGAAGGCTTCATGCTTGGCTATGGAAAGGATTCGCACTCTTACAGAGTCTTCAACCTCTTCCACTACAAAATCGTTGAAATAGTGGATGTGCGATTTGATGAAACCAATGGTTCACAAAGAGAAATTCTGCCAAGTACACTTGATGAAGCTCCTTCCAGTGAATCTATCAAGCTGATGGGAACTGGTGAAATCATGCCTTCTGAAGCACAGCCTGAAGAGGAACTTATCATTTCTGCACCAAACCAACCTGAAGACAATGCTCAGACCGAAGACAATACTTCCAATGATGACAATGATCAGCATGAGCAAGGTCTTCGTCCAGTTCATCCTCGTGTTGCAAATGAAGTACAAATTGACAAGATAATTGACAGCATCAATGCGCCTGGTCCGCTCACTCGCTCAAGAGCAACACAGTTAGCAAACTTCTTTGGGAACTTTTCATTTGTGTCAATATCAGAACCCAAGAAAGTTGCTGAAGCTTTTATGGAACCTGAATGGATTCAAGCCATGCAAGAAGAACTTCAACAGTTCAAGCTGAACAATGTTTGGGAACTGGTCAAGCGCCCTGACCCTCGCAAGCATAACATTATTGGAACAAAGTGGATATATCGAAACAAGCAAGATGAGCATGGTCAAGTCGTCAGAAACAAAGCACATCTTGTGGCTCAAGGATATACTCAAGTTGAAGGAATTGACTTTGATGAAGCATTTGCTCCTGTTGCTAGGATTGAAGCTATTCGCATACTGCTAGCCTATGCTAATCATCACAACATCTTGCTATATCAAATGGATGTAAAGAGTGCATTTCTCAATGGCAAGATTGAAGAAGAAGTATATGTCGCACAACCACCTGGCTTTGAAGATCCAAAACATCTTGACATGGTGTACAAGCTAAACAAAGCACTGTATGGCCTCAAACAAGCTCCTCGTGCCTGGTATGATACAATCAAAGACTTCCTGAAGAGCAAAGGCTTCAAACCTGGATCCCTCGATCCCACACTCTTCACGAAGACATATGATGGTGAACTGTTTGTGTGCCAAATATATGTGGATGACATAATCTTCAGCTGCACCAACCAGAAGTACAGTGATGAGTTTGGGTACATGATGCAAGAGCAATATCAAATGTCCATGATGGGTGAGCTGAAGTTCTTCCTCGGTCTTCAAATTCGTCAGCAATGAAATGGCATCTTCATATCTCAAGAAAAGTACCTCAAAGATTGTCTGAAGAAGTTTGGAATGGAAGACTCCAAAAGCTACACGACGCCAATGCCAGCCAAACACCACCTTGGTCCCGACGACAATGGTAAAGAGTTCGATCAAAAGGTATACCGCTCCATGATTGGTTCTTTGCTTTATTTATGTGCATCTAGGCCAGATATTATGCTTAGTGTTTGCATGTGTGCTCGATTCCAAGCGGCACCAAAGGAATCGCGTCACTTAGCTGTGAAGCGAATTCTTCGATATTTGGCTTACACCCCAACACTCGGATTATGGTATCCAAAGGGCTCAAGGTTTGACCTAGTTGGATTCTCAGATGCTGATTATGCTGGTGACAAGGTGGATAGCAAGTCAACATCAGGCACATGTCATTTTCTTGGTCGATCACTTGTCTGTTGGTATTCAAAGAAGCAGAACTATGTATCACTCTCAACTGCTGAATCTGAATACATTGCTGCTGGATCCTGTTGTGCTCAGCTTCTATGGATGAAGCAAACTCTCAAGGATTATGGCATCAACCTGAAACAAGTACCTCTCTTCTGCGACAACGAAAGTGCCATCAAGATTGCCAACAATCCAGTCCAGCACTCGAAGACAAAGCACATTGAAATTCGTCATCACTTTCTCAGAGATCATGTTATGAAGAAAGATATAGATATCATGCATGTCAACACTGAAGAGCAACTGACAGATATCTTCACAAAGCCCTTGGATGAGAAAAGGTTTTGCAAGTTACGGTGTGAGCTAAATATCTTGGAATCCTAGAATGTCCTGTGATCAGGCACACATCCTAACACTTATGCATATTGATGACTTAGATGTGCAACACACAAAGAAATGTATATCTTCAATCAATGAAGATTTACACTTTGAGTGTGAATACATTAACATGAAATTTGACTTCGGAGCACCACGATAATTGTGCGCCGTGTCTGGGTCTAATACTTCCTATACGGTGGGTAACGCCACCACCAAATTCCTCTGTTTGAAGTGTTTCACTCATGGCGTTACTATTGCAAAGACTTCGCATTTGGTTTGTCTTCAGTTTCAATTTATCTTCATGATTTTCTGCGCTATGATGATTTGATCGCATATATGTAAACACACTAGCGCTCTGTCCTCTACAGCGTTCACTTATAGCTATGTCTTCAAGTTGAATCTTTTGTACTAAGTGATTGTGATCGGACCCTAACCTCTCTATGCTTCCTATCTCAAACTCTATATGTCCAAATCATATGCATTCTATTGAAACTGTCGAATGTCTTCTCTGCGTCCTAGTCAGCAGAAGAGAAAGAGACAAACATTAAATCTTTTTAAATGACTTATCTTTATTGTTGAAATCCGGAGAAGCCGGAACAACTCTCCGACATGCCTGGCGGGCGTGGGAACGTGGGACAATTCTAAGTATGTTGCATGCTTGCCACGTACCCCTCAGATGTGAACCGCCAGGGGCACCAGCGTAATTGTGCTGTGTCTCTCACCTACTTATAAATACTTGTCCCCTGCGGTACAGAAATCCTTCTTCCACCTCTCCACCTCCGTCAAAACCCTAGCGCCACCGCTAGCTCCCGACGACGCCGGCGACGAAGCGCTTAGCTGCCGCGACTTCTCCGACGCCGTCCTCACGCCGGCCGCGGACATCGTCCTCTCCGCCGTCGCCGTAGGTGTCCTCCGTCGCCAAGTTAGGGCACGGTGGGCTGAACTGCTCGGTCTCTCATTCTTCCCATCTAGCAGTTCGTCGTGCGGTAATTATAACTCTATTTTTACCACCTTTTTGATCTTCATAGATTCATCCTACTTACCGAAAGTGGTTTCTACCTACTCAATGTTAGATCTATTATGTCTGCATCTCATAATGCCTAGTCTATTCACTTAGATTCCCTATCTAGTTTGATTCCTCACTTGTACTTATTCATGGATTGGTACAAATCTGGAACCAACTCATCACATATAAGTGAATGTCTTCGCATCATGAGGTCAATGTCTTCAAACTGATTTATCTTCAAAATCTTCTGAGAATGCATATACCTCTTCCCCTTCCCTCGCATCTCTAATGATGTCACAGGTACATGTCCGTGGGAGAATCCCTTGGTTCTCATAGTCTGCATCCGTTTGCAGAATACTTACAGCATCATATCAATTCTCCTGAAGCCAGTTCCTGCTTGACCAGCAAGCGTAAATCTTTGAAGCCTCTGAACATACTGAAGCCATTCAGTTTGAAGTTCATGGCTGCAGAAAAATCAGCAAGGAAGGGTGGCAGACAGCGTTGTGGGGAACTTCAAAGGATCTGCCTGAGGATCTGGCAGAAATGTATAAAACAGATCCTGAAGAAGATTACAATCAGCGCAAGACTCGAATCCAATGGATTCGACGCTATTGGGCTGAACAGTGGTACAAGTACAAGTTCGTCACCCAGGAGTACGCAGAGAAAAATGCTATCAAGAGCCCTTGGGGTGATATTCTCTATCGAGGCCTTCCCCCCAAGAACAAAGCTGAAGCCATTGTGCAAGAATTCTATCCTTGCATGGTCCGTGGGCCACAGCCTGAAGAAGCCGACCGATCATCATTGCTCTGGTGTCATGACGACAATCTCTTCAAGCGCAACTTCTAGTTTGCTAAGGCTTCAGCAAAGGAAAACAAGAAGTCACAGGGATTAGACTTCAATCCTGGTCCCTCTACTCCCCGTGATGATGGCACACGTGAAGCTGAAGAAAACAGAATTGGCCCCTTTGCAAACCTTGATGGCTTCATCTCCTACATCTTGGTACAAGGTGCCAAAGTGGATCATTCTGTCAATGAGGCTGATTCTGATGAAGCCCCAGCTCCTCCTCCTAGGCCGCAGAAGCCAAAGAAACTTAAGGCTTCATCACCAGCTGCACCTCCAAAAGCTTCTCGTGTGAAGCCATTGGGCACTGCTCCTCCTGAAGCCAGTGTGCAGTCTGAAAATCAATCCCGCATCTCCAAGAAGAAGGAGAAGAAAAAGCAACTTGTCAGGCATACAGATCAAGCCTTGACTCCTGCCGCCATTCTGCGTGAAGAACCCATTGATCTATCAAGTGATGAAGATATTGTTGATGATGCTCTTGAGCAGCTGATAAAGAGCAAGGAAGAGGCTGAAATCTTCAACAACTTGCCTCTCTTTGATGTGGCCATCATCTACAATTTCATTGATGAGTGGTTCGACACCCCCAATGTTAGCTTTGAAGATTTACAGCTTCCCATTGGCCTCAGTGTCGCCTTCAATGGCGCCATTGCTTCTGAGCTGGCTCTCACTCAGCGAATCGTTGAGCTCAAGAACAAGATTGATTTTGAGAAGGCTCAATTCAAGAAGCATGTGGCCAAGCTAAGTGTTCAAGACGTCCGAAACTTCGAAGTCATGTTGCATGAGCTTAAAAAGGCTTTTCTGAAGAAGCGCCGAGAAGCTCAAGGCTCTCGCGAGCGTATGAAGAATTTGGCTGATAAGTGTGTGCTTGCCTACAATGAGGCTGAGAAGCGCAAGTCACTTGGCCGTCCTGGCATTGACCCCAGGATGGCTGCAAAGAAAAAGAAGAAGCTTCCTGCTGACCAGCCTGCACCTTCAAGCCAAGAAGCTCCTTGCATTATCTTCCCAAGTAGCATGACTGGCTCTAAGCCAAAGGCCACCACAACCGCTTCAGAATAGAAGAAGACGAGGGCTGCCGAGGCTGAAGCCAAAAAGAGGAAGAATACTGAAGCCTCTGATGCCGCTCCCTCCAAGAAGAAGCGCAAGACCAAGAAGAGTCGGGCTGCTCCCACAGAGCCCCTTGTTGTTGAACCCATCTCAGTGGTTCGTCCTACATCTGCATCCCAAGAACTTTGCATAACTATTCATGAGCCTGCTTCCACAAAGGCTCCTGAAGCTGAAGATATACCAGCAGCTGAACCCACCGCTGTTGAAGACATTGGTCATCATGACAATGTTGAAGATGATGAAGTTCTTCCTCAGATTGAATATAATGTGGTATCATCGCCTGTTCGTACTAATAGCGAAATCATCAGCATTGGTCGTCCTCTGACGCCAATTGCTCAGGATGCTTCATGGGCTGATCGCCCGCAAGAACAAGAAACACCAAGTACTCCCTAACAACATCAACAAACCACACCATCCGTCCAAGTTGAAGATGATGAGGACCTTCCCACTCCATCTCCAAAGGCGTCGCCTGTACTACAAAGGCTTCGCAAAGGACCAAGGCCTCAAGTCTCTCTTCCGAGCGTTCCAGAAGGAGAAGTGCACCGTCAACCTGTTGCACGTCAAGTGTTCTCTGAAGCCACTCCAACTGTGAATGTCTCTGTGTCTGAAGCACAAGCTGCTGAAGACAATCCGGCTGCATCAACCGATGAAGAACGTCAAGAAGAGCGTGTCTCTACTCCCCACATGCCTGAAGAAACAGTTCATGAAGTGAACGTGTCTGTGCCAGACCCTCCAGCTCCTCAAGTGGAGGTTGAAAATCCTGAAGCTGCCACAACCAACGCAAGTGAAGCCAATGACGTTGTCATGGCTGATGCTAATGTGGAGCTTGAACCAACCAGTGTGCCTGAAGCTAATGAGGCCACTGCACCTGAAGCTAACGAGGCTACTGCTCCTGAAGCACCTGTTGTGCAGCCTGAAGCCTCAGCTGCTGCCACTGGTCCTGTTCCGCCTCCACGGCCCTATACAATTGAGCAAGCATACAACCATGGTGAGCTCGTCACAGTAAGATGGCCCGTTCTGGTCCCTCCTCCTAATGTCTCTGGTCCTCAATTTGACTATCACATTGAGCATAGGCCTCTGGTCCAGAAGCCCAAGCCAAGACTACCAAGGTTTCCTGGTACTGCCACCGCTGTTGGGTCTTTCAATGCAAATGGCTTCAAGAGCCACAACACATTCTTTGACAGCTCGAAGAACCCCTACACGAAGCCAAGAATATCATCAGATCGGTTCTGGAGTCATCAACAGCGAAGCTATTACTCATGTGTTCTGTATGATCAAGGGCACATTTTCCCTCATATGCGCCTAGACACTGAAGCCATTACTGGACTACCCTGCTTAGAAGAAGCACTTGACTGCTTTCGTGATGCTGGGCTGCTCAGTTTTGTCACAGATAAAGAACACTGGAATGAAGAGCTATTGCTTCACTTCTATGCTACTCTGCACATTCGCGGCTACAACAGAGATACGAAGACATGGGTTCTCGAGTGGATGACCGGAAATGTTCATCATGAAGCCAAAGCTATGGATATCATCGAGCTTACAGGCCTATCCACTCCCGGAGAACTCTATAAACCTGGTTGTCAAAATCACGGCAATGCTCTGGAAAGCATCTTTCATAAGCCTGAACCCAATATGAGTCAGATGCTGAGCATGATGAAGCCTTTGCCACGTGATGCTGAATATCCAACAGAGTTCTTTGTTGAAGACCTTGAGTATCTGCCACGCACCATATATCACATCATCAGGCGAACTCTATGGCCTATCAAAGGACATTCATCAGCGGCAAAGCTTGAAGGAGCTATGAAGACTTTGGTCTTCTACATTCTCAATGGCATCAGCTTCAATGTGCAAGATTTCTTCATCAGACAACTTGCTGCTTCTGGCTCTGACCTATTTGGTCTGAAGTTTTATGCTCCATGGGTCATGCGCCTCATCAAGCGACACTCATCTGTCAACTATCAACCTTCTGCTCACAATCATGTGATTTTTCTACCTGGAGTTGATATGTCAGTTGAAGCTATATACCCTGATCCTGCCAAGAAGTCTCTTTGTCTTCAGAATGCCAAGCACCAAAGCTTCACTCAGCCTATTGAAGGTGTTCAAGCAGCGACACGAATCTATCCTTTGGCTGGAAATACTCGCCTGCCTCACCGAGCACCTACTGAAGCCACTAAAAGCACCATTGCCCAAAGGCCTCGGAAGCGTTCTCGCGTTCTCAATGACTGAGAACTTCTTATGGCCCTTCATCAGAAATAGGATAAGCATCATTTCTGGCTCAAGAGACAGACGCAAAGCATCTTAGTGGATGTCAATCGCATTCGCAACCTTGCCACCAAGAATGCCTTTGTTGCTCATGAGACTTGCCGGCGATCATGGAAGAGTTTGACCCTGCTTAGTGCTGAAGAAGATCTTCAAGACGATGGCTTCAATGAAAGATTCCAGTTTGACTCCACTCCTCCCCGGACTGCTGTCCTACGTCGTACTCCATCTCTTGAAGATTCTGAATATTCTTCCTCCGCGGCAACGGTAAATGCCAGAGTGATCAATGATGAAGATGATGCTACTTCACCACCTCCTACAACTGCACGCATCGACACTGCACCAAGTTCATCTGCACCGCCACCCAACGACGACAACCCTGCTGCTTCATCTACTCATGTTGACGAGTAGAGGCTCTATGTCTTCAAACCTTTTTGGTCCTTACTGACAAAAGGGGGAGAAGCGTATGAGTTGATAGTCTTCAAGCGGGTTCATATGGGCGGTTGCATTATATTTTGCTGCATGCTTACAACTCTTGCCTTTTTTTAAACATTTGGTTCTCTGAGTTGTAACACCTAAATTGATGGTCGTCTGCTACTTATTTGCTTCACTGTGATGCGATGATAAATTCCGCATGTGCGATGGTAACTTCCGCACTTAGATCATTCTGCAGACGTCCATTTTTCATTATGCATGTCATTCTACTTGCTATATCAGTTCATGCATGATAAATTATCTTCATAAGTTGAAGTGGATCTCCACAAGTACAACCTGCCATGTGCATTTGCATTCCAAAAGCAAATTACTTACATGCACATCTTCAGGGGGAGCCCTTGCAACTTATGAAGACTATTTCCTATCCTTACAATTTCACATATTTATCCTCGTTGAAAACTTCAACCAGTTTGTCTTCAATCACCAAAAAGGGGGAGATTGTAAGTGCATCTAGTGCCACCCCTAGTTGGTTTTGGAGTATTGACGACAAAGTTGGTTGAGGGACTAATGCGTTTGTGAGAATTGCAGGATAACGCAGGTAGTGTCCCTCATTGATTCGGTTTACCTACCGGAGATGACCCCTAAAAATGTATGAAGACATTGAAGACAATGGTGGTATGAGAAGATATTCATATTGAAGACTATGACATGAGAAGACATTGCGTGAAGACTATGGAGCACGAAGACTGTGTGGATTTGTTGCTTCCTTTTCTTCTTTGTTGTGTCATAGGAACCACCGTACTGTTAAGTGGGGTCCAAGTGAACTAAGTCAGAGTGACTGAAGTGATGCTCAACTCAAAGCCTATGTCTTCGAGCGAAGACAATGAGAGCAAACCTTATCCAGAGCTGGATGAGTTAGCTTTGCTTGTAGCCCAAGTAAAGTTGCCGCGTGTGTTTGAAATCTGACCGTTGGAACACGTGTCAGTTCCTTAGTGACCCAGGGTCATTTTGGACAAATCAGGTCGGGTTGCCTAGTGGCTATAAATAGCCCACCCCCTACACCATAAATTTGTGGCTGCTCAGAGTTAGTATACGGCTTTTGTCGTTTGAGAGCAACCCACCTCGAAGCATTTGAGAGAGAGAAATCCTTGCGAGGACAAAGCCCAAACACCCAGAGCCAAAGAGTGTTAGGCATCATTGAAGTCTTTCTGTCTGTGTGACCTGAAGACTTATTACACTTGAGGACTGTGTATCCTCCAGCCGGTTAGGCGTCGCGTTATGAGCATCCAAGAGTCATTGTGGATTGCCGGGTGAACAAAGTCTGTGAAGGTTTGGAAGTCTACCTTGAAGACTTACCGGAGTGATTAGGCGAGGACTAAGTGTCCTTAGCTCAAGGGGAATAAGGTGAAGACACGGTCTTATGAGTTGAATCTCAGCCTCCCTAACCAGACGTACAGTTGTCACAGCAACTGGAACTAGTACAACAAATCATGTGTCTTCAACAAGTGACTGGTTCTATCTCTTCCCTCCTTTATTTTGAGTCTGTCTTCGTGAAGTCATTACTTATCTGTCTTATCTGATTGACTTCATTGCTTGACTACTATTGTTGATTGGCTTCATACTATCTTCCATCCTGATCCTACTACCGAGCTGCTATTAGTCTTCGTACGTTAACGCTATTGTATACTTGACTATGGCCTGCTTGTTGTAGTTTACCTTCCGCTGCATATAAATTAGGTCATTTCTATTGTTTGTCTTCGAAACTTCCATGTTTTGAAGACTTTGATAAAAATCGCCTATTCACCCCCCTAGTCGATAACTAGCACTTTCAATTGTTACAGCCAAAGCTTTCCCCATTGCTTTATCTAAAGTTCATATCTAGTTGGGTAGCTTTGCTTATTTCGTACTTGGCTTGCACTTGGTCTCAACTGAGTCATGTATGTTCTAAATATCTTCGTTTTAGAAATTTAAAGCCAAGGTTAAATTCTATTGAGAAAACCGATGCTAATACAATATCTTATCCAAAGACATCGGAGATAGAGTGGAAAACACAATGCATAGCCGAATGGGGAGATTCCAAATCTGAACCATTCGTTTGCTTATCTCCAAAGCCGTTCAAACAGCAAGATCGGCTAGAAAACAAGAAGTATACCTTCAATTCAAGCATGTGTGATCAAATATTTGATTTGTTGCTGAAAAATAATTACATTACAATTCTCGATCACCATGTTAAGCCATCAATCCAAGGACGAATGTATTGTAAGTTGCATGATTCGTCCAAACATAATTTTGAGGATTGCAACATGTTTCGTCAAATAGTTAAATCGGCCATTGAAAAAGGACGATTGAAGTTTGTTGAAACACCAAGAGATGACCAGTCTATTTTGATTGGTCCTGATGGCAAAAAGTTTTTGCATCGGCTGCTTCAAGCCGATACATTTAAAGAGAAGGTAAACACTACAGGTGATGGGATCAAGCTTTCAAGTAAAGAAGTTGTTGAAGAGCATAATGAACATAATCTTGAGGGTGACAATTCCATCGAAGCTACAATGGAGATACCAAGTACTGGGGGGCAGCAAGCAAATCCAAAGATCGGTGCAAGCACAACCAAAGAAAACAAAGGACGACGTAAGCACAAAGGTAAAAAGCTGAAAGTCACTTTCACACAACTATTGAAAAAATATCAAAAGAAGAGTGAAGACAAGAATGCTTATCAGCCAAATCATGCAAAGAAACCAAGATCACCCCCAAGGCGCAAATATGAGGATTGGTATTGGCAAAGTGATAATTTTAATGCAACATATTCATATCCTTATGGGCCGCCAATGCCAATGCCGTGGATGCCTCCCTATGCTCATATAGATACATATTCATCATGGGACAGGTATGGTACAAGGGCACATTCTCCATCTTATTTTAGACCATCTCACCAATACTATGCAGCTCCAAGAAGATCAACATTTGAACAATCACGCATCAAAGACCGTTTCAATCATAAGGAATCGGTCCAGAGCTCAAGGAAGAAAAAAGAGGTGGTAAAGCAAGTTTACCGCGTGAAAAGAGATGGTCGTAAGTGTGCTACTTCAGATTTGATCTCAAATAACAAAGAGCCAATTAAAGTGTTGACATTGGCTACAAAAGGCAAAGAAGTGAAACAATCAATTGATAAAAATCAGAGTGCCAAATATGAGGAAAAGAAGTTGAGGGTGCACAAGGCCCAAAAAGAGTTGCCATTGCTTCAAACAAAATCACAGCCGGGGTGCCCACTCGGCTTATCGTATTGGCGAAAGAAGGAATTACAAAAACTTAGTGCACAAGGGCTGAAAAATAAGAACATGGCATGGGTTCCGAAGAGGAGCAGTCAAAATGAAAGTGATGTGCAACCTTCTATTGCAGCAAGTGTTACAGAAGTGAAGAAAGAGAAGGATGGAAGCCAAAAACAGTTAAGCCGAAGGTTTGCATCACCCCATCAAAATCTTCGGTTAGCACATCATCCATATTCTTCAACCATACCATTGATGCCCTTGCCATGGAATTCATCATCAGGTATGACAAATTACCCTCCCTGGATTTATTTTAATCCATGGAAGTGACATAATTTTCTACATCATGAGAGAGCATTACCAAATCTCTATACATTTTATTAGCTACATTTTTTCTTGCTAATCCAAAGGGCCGAAATATTTGATTGTTGTTTCATTTGTTTATTTCGGCTATACATGATTTGGTGAATGAATTCTACATGGGCATTATGTTGATGGCCGGTATTTATCTATCGCCCTAAGAATATGTCAAAGCATGGCTGATGTAGTATCCTAACATCGTCCTTAGTTCAATTAGAGGCCAAAATGAGGTACATGTTCATTGATATTGCCCTTGTCTTTCTAGTACTATGGAGATTATTTTCGACGGTAAATTTGTGGCAATGACCAAGGTGTTGGTGTTGCTTATTTATCTCCATGTGGAGCTAATTTGTGAAGCCTCAGGCCGCTTATAATATTTTTGCACAATCATCAAAGCCAAATATGCATTGTCATTCGGATTGGAGCTTTGCCTTGATATAGGTGCTATACATATTGAGGCTTCCGGTGATTCGTTATTAGTAGTGCAACAAATATCCAAGGGTTATCAATGTTTTGACGGATCACTTATAGTTTATCTTTTGGTATGTCTAGATGCAAGATTTACCTTGGGTTGCTTTGAAATTGTTCGTATATCTAGGCATGACAATTTGAAAGAGTTGGCACAGCAAGCGTCCGGCTACTATGTTAACCATGGTGTATTGCATTTATATCAATAGCCGATGCTAGGTCTTGTCAACATAGGTAAGGCTGAATCGAAGCCCACCGCTTCGGCCACTAATGAAACTTTTATGCAGGCAAAGTAAAGATTGGAGGAATTTCATTCTTGATTATCTGCAAAATCCTAGTGAAAGGGTGAACAATATGGTTCGAAGGATGGTTTTGATCTATGGAACCTTATCACCGGATTGTTATAGAAGCTGAGAAGTTTTCACCCAAGTTTGCATCAAGAGGTTCAAACAAGCAATGGCCGATATATACTTGTCGTCCTAAGAACATGCAAAATGCCGATGGAGTGTTGACATCGTCCTTAGAACAAGCTATGCGGAAGTTATTTTTCGGCACACAAACTTTGTCGAAAAACAGGGGGGCATGTGTTGACACCAGATTTTGGCACGGTCAATAACTTATTTAAGATGGCATCAAATGGAGAAGTGATCTGCATGAAAAAGTTCCGTATTGTCGATATGAACATCTTTGAAGTTCGGGTCATCGCAGTCCGATTTCATCTCGAAGGCCGAAACTATGCTCAAAGTACTAAGATCTTATATTCAGAGTACAGTTTGGATGATTAAGCCCCCAAGAAGATCTCAAATGGAAATATTATCTACACGGATTGTCTTCGTCTCGTCGAAACGATCGATTTTGATATAAAAATCGTTCCAATCCGAGTTCGTATGCAAAAGTTAGAGCCATCGGAATATAGCCCTGTCAAGAGGCAAAAACTGGCGCGCCCCACCAGACACCCTGTCTGATGGGTAGCGCGAGGGATAGCCTGCACGACCGATTTGACTCTCAAGATGACCTCTGATCAAAAAACATTCAACATAAAAGTTGTTCGTCTCGTCGAAACAGTCAAGATTGCTTTTGGGCTCGTTTCCATCCGAGATCGTTTACCACCACAAAAAGGACCCACAAGGTGCAGCCAGTTTAAACCGAACAGTTTTGGAAAGTTCGGATAAAACCAATCCGAATTTGACTAGGGTTTTGGACGTGAATCCAAGCCTTTTCCTTGCATGGGAAGTCCAGCCGCCTCTTATATACCTAAGGGGTGACGGCCGATTGAACAACACACAATCGATCAATTCATCTACCACTTTTTATCTTTTATCTTTTCTCCTTAACCCTAGTTCTTCTTCTCCCTCGTTCTTCGTTCGTTCTTCTTGTTGCAGGGCGGCGAACCTCGAGGCCCTAGGGGCGGTCAGGTCGACCTAGGGCAGCCCATAGCCTCCGCGCGTCCAGACGGGGTCCCTCCCGGGCGTGTGGGGTTTCGGGTCTACAAAAGCGCCCGCCGAATTGTCTTGCGTACCGCGCTTCCGGCGGGTCTCCTTCGACGTGAGCTGCGGTGCATCACCCCCGGCGTTGGAGGTACACGGTGACGTGTTCGTGTGCGAACAGTATCCCACTGAGTAAATTGCTCAGAACCACCATATTTATGGCTAGCGTAACAGGTTGCCACCGTTTTTGCCAAAATCCACAAATAATCATCAACTTTACGACAAATGAGTAACAAATCGCATTGATCTGGAGTTGATCCGTGACTAAGCATGAAACGAACAGGCTGGTTCACCTATGGGGTCCATGTGGCTTAGGCAAACGGAGCGCGCGCAAACGATCGTCACGGCGAGTCAGCACCACACCCGCCCAGCAAGGCTGGCGCAGCAGCAACTGCAATGGGCAGCGACGGTGCAAGCAGCGGCAAAACAACAGCCACAAAGCACGCAGCGACATCGAGAGGCGCCAAAGCAGCGTGCAACAACGTCAGTGGGCAGTAACAAGCCGCAACGATGGCAAGCAGCAACAGCAACCGCACATAGCAGCAGCGGGTAGCAGCAACAGTAGGCAACAACAAGCAGTAGCGATAACAGTAGCAACAGGCGGCGGTAGGCGGCAAGCATTAGCAATAGCACACGCAACAACATCAGCAGCGGGCAACACCACGCCCTACGCGCATCCACGATCGGCCACTTCCACGGCTGACACAGCCAAGGCCGCAGCAGCCATGGCCGCCCACCACCATGGCCGGAGCACAAGGGCGTGATTGTTTTTTCTTTAAACTAACAGGGAACTGATTGCTTTTTAGAAAACTATCAGAGACTCAATTGCTTTTTAAAAAACAAGCAAGGACTTGACTGGTTTTTAAGTTACATGACCTGATTCCTTTTCTAAAAAAAGTTACAGGGACCGATTGTTTTTTAATTTTTTTGAAGGGACCGACATGTGGGCTTCACCTGTCATAACGGCCAACCTGACGGTCAAAGTTGACAAGTGGACCCCACAAGTAGGCCAACCATGTCAGTTTCGATTTTAGTCGTGACTCAACTCCGGATCAGTGTGATTTGTTACTCACTTAACGCAGAGTTGGTGATTATTTGTGTTTTCTGACAAAAACGATGGCAACCTGTTATCGTAGCTATAAATATGATGGTTTTGATCAATTCACTCCATCCCACTAGTCCCGCATTTTTTTGAACAAGTCCACATATGGAATCCATAAGAAAAAGAACCAATGGCGCTTTTTTTTTTGAGAAACTCCAATGGAAACCGGCCGGTCCAAGCAGACGGCCCAGAAAAAGCCCATGAACGCCAGCGGCCGACCAGAACAATTCCCGAACCGCACCGCGTCCGCGTCCTCCCTCCTCTCAGGACTCAGGGTGACCTCCCTCCACCCGCAACGCGTTCGCCGCCGGCGCCGCCATCTCCACCGACACCGCCTCCCCCTTCCAATCCTCCCTCCTTTCCATGGCGTCGCCGTCGGGAAGCGCCGGGGACCTAGCAGAGCCTTGCGGGGGCGCCTCCTCTACTATCTCCCCAATCCGGCCGATGCTCTCTGCAGCTCCTCCTCCT
>NC_041381.1:617144700-617145645 GCF_002162155.2 Triticum dicoccoides
AGAACAGTAGCTTTTTGCTTCTGCTAGACTATTAGCTTTTCGCAGGGCATCCTTGGATTGTTTGTGAGGTAGGTTCTTTAGTGATCCTTTAGGTCGAGAGGTAGCTCGACATCTGTAGTACTAGGAGTAGAAGTGGCAGGAAGGGCATGTGGCATGGATTCATGGAGAGTAGCTAGCTAGCTAGCAGTATTTTATTAATCCATGCTGCTGCAAGTATTTTTTTCAGACTTAGTTTCGCGGTTTGAGTGATTTCGTGGTTTGAATACATAAAAAGGAGCTCTTAAATTTCAGTAGACACTAATATGTCATTGCCCATGATATTAACACACTGGATCACACACAAACTAGTATGCTGTCCTTCAAAAGTTAGCAAAAATCTCAAATAATACTTGGAAAATGATTGCCTGGAACTACCGCATGTCAAGGAAACCATCCAGTAGATCCAAATATTAGTCAGGAACAGGACAGGAATTAATGTCGGCACCTAGTTGCCAAAGCACCTGGTAGGTGCGCTTCAGATCACTATTTTTTTTGGGCAAATTCCAGATCACTTGCACTTTCTGTCAATGCTGCAGATTGAGATGGTTTGCTTGCTTGCTTGCCAGTACGTATATAGTGTTATACTACTGTACTGGTAGATAGTTTTGCAATAAAGAATAAACCCCTGTTAGTTACCTGAGAACAAAGGCCGGATGTATGTAGCCTTGTGGTTTGTTCCCATATCCCGCTTAACTGTAAAGGGGATCGATTGATAGCCAGAATCATCTCCTTTGGGTTCAGCTTTGGTTACATCTTGATATAGACACCACTGCCTTTCATATGCATGCATGCTGGTCATGTTGCTTTGCTTCGGTTCCTTCTTGAGTGATTTCGCTAGGACCACAAAGTAGGCAATGCAGTTAGTCCCCCGAGCAATCGCACCAATCGTTGTCTCCGAACCTCACC
>NC_041381.1:617145811-617186556 GCF_002162155.2 Triticum dicoccoides
TTCGCTTGTGTCCCAAACTTGGGGTCCTTTGTATTAACTTGAGACGGCGGTGGCTCAGCGTGAGTTTGTGGTTTATCGGGCTTATGATTTTGACCTGATTTAATGATATGAGCTATCTGTTATATTTTCTGTGATATAGGTTTTGTTCTATGCAAATAGCAGGTTATTGTTCATATTATTATTATTTATTGCCTTCCATTGGATGGTCATGTAGTAAACATGCTTCTGTGAGCAAACATTACTGTTTAGATCCGGACATGGCAAAAGGGCAATCGATGTATCATATCCTTGCCCACTCATGAAGCTGATAAATAGTTTGACATTTTTAGAATGGATTATGTATTTCACTACAGTAAAGCTATAATTTTATGATGGTTCATTTTCACGAAAATTTGGCTGCACCTCGACAGCAGACTATGTGATAATTTGTAAGAGTTTATAGAACTGAGCAACACACAGTTCCCAAAAGTGTGCACCATGCTGTTACTGAGATAAATCTCCTGATGCAGTGTGGAGGGAATTTGTGTGGGGAGCAATTGCAGGCGCATTTGGCGAAGGCATGATGCATCCAGTTGACACCCTGAAAACAAGGCTTCAGAGTCAAGCTATAATGTCAGGCGCTAAGGTGTGGGATCGTTTTCCTAAAAATTTCCATTCACTTCACATGACCATGAGCTGTAGAGTTTCTTGTTTTATTGAATGATTTTGACACATGGATGCCATGCCTTTCTTCACTTGTTCTGAACAGGCTCAGAAGAATATTTTTCAGATGGTCAGGACAGTTTGGGCTTCTGATGGACTGAGAGGTTAGCAACCCCTCTGATTTTTAGTGAAAAAAGAGAGTGAAAATGCTGGAACACTGTAGTATTAGCTTTGTGAAAATCAGAAAAAATCTCCCTGTGCCTCAGCCCTGAGATTTGATTGACCTTATTCAGAGCTCCAGTAGTCATCTTGTAAACTTCAGTACTCTTGCCATATTTCAGGTTTCTACAGAGGAATTAGTCCAGGCGTTACTGGTTCACTTGCTACAGGTGCAACATATTTTGGTGTTATTGAATCAACAAAGACATGGCTGGAGAACAATAATCCCAATCTTAGTGGTCATTGGTCTCACTTTATTGCTGGAGGAATTGGTGAGAAATTGTTTACTTTATGTGTACTGTATTTTACCCCCCAGAAAATCTGCATGATGCTGCTTAAATTTTGTGAATGCTTTTATCAGCATGTTACTAGGATTTAGAGGCAGAAACTGATTTTTACACGCTGTCTACATTGAGTTCTCAATAAGTTATTCTTTGTCATTTTTGGTGTCACGCAATGCATGAGGTCTCTGCATATTCAAGCTTCTCTGTTCTTCTTCTTTGTCACTCATGTAATGCTGTACTGATACAATTTGCCTTTCATTGGAATAATGTGCTGCTTCATTGACACCATATAAACTTTTGAATGCCCACTCCAGGAGATACACTCGGATCTTTTATCTATGTGCCTTGTGAAGTTATGAAGCAGCGGATGCAAGTCCAAGGCTCTAGCAAATCTTGGGCATTAAATGCTACAAAAGGAAATGTTTCTCAATCTCCTGGCACTCAGATGTATGGGTACTATAATGGAATGTTCCATGCTGGCTCTTCTATCTGGAGAGATCATGGTGTGAAGGGACTCTATGCAGGGTACTGGCACTGACTGCTTGTTTCTTGAATAACATCTTCTGTTTTCTGATAGAGAGAAAACATGAGTTTTTTTGGTCTAGCATACGGAAACATATAGTATCTTCAAGGAGCAGATTAGCAGATTGTTCAGTCAATAGTTTATTTTCCTCCATTCTAAAATCGAATCCAAGGAAATATGCTAGCACATTTGAATACTGTGATACAAGTAGGAGTATCAATTTAAAAATTTATCACAATTTTTTTGAGTTATTTATGCACACATTTTTTTTAAGCATGAATGTATGGTTGTTCATGGAACAAACTTGGTCAACTTTTGGGTAAAAAAACCCTGATACTATTCCGCACATGATGATAATCTATTTGTCACACATTTTAGTTTTGCTTCAGTGACACAACCATTTATTTCTCGCAGATATGGGTCTACGCTTGCCAGGGATGTCCCGTTTGCTGGCCTAATGGTAAGTGAGAATTCAGCTTATGCTTTCTCGTTGTTCTTGTAACTTTGGAAACCTGTTTGCCTCTTGAAAGAAATGTTTGTCTTTATGTTTGGCCAACTCCTATAGCTAGTAGGTAGTAAGATGGATCTTTGTCGTGACATTCAACTCCAGATGTTGTGGATATTGGTTTTATCTAACAGTATTATGTCATGTCCGGATCTGTTCATTTAAAAAAAAACCTGCTTGTGGGCTGCAGAAAATTAAGATATTTTCCTTCCAATCCTTTTTATGCGCATGATCTTTGGCATCTCCAGGTAACTTTCTATGAAGGGTTGAAAGAACTTACTGTGTATGGGAAGAGGAAGTATTTGCCAGACAGTGATTTACAAGTCAGCAACTCTTTTGAAGGGCTTGTTCTAGGAGGATTATCAGGCGGTAGGTCTGATCTATTATATATACTCCCTCCGTTCCTAAATATTTGTCTTTCTAGAGATTTCAAATGGCTACCACATACGGATGTATATAGACATATTTTAGAGTGTCATTTTGCTCCGTATGTAGTCACTTGTTGAAATCACTAGAAAGACAAATATTTAGGAACGGAGGGAGTATTTGATAAATCACATTGTTGGCTATCATGTTTCTTGAGAATCCCAAAGTGTTTAGCCTGTTGATTTACCACTCTTTTCCAATGTGTTTTGCAGGTTTTAGTGCATACTTGACAACCCCCTTGGATGTCATCAAGACAAGACTTCAAGTACAAGGATCAACAACTAGGTACATGGCAAAATCGGACCCTTGTGATTTGACACACGCATCTGTTTTTCTGCTAGCCAGTTTGATATTTATTCGATGCACGTTGATATTTTCTTCCCTATCTTTCTGTTAACCTCCAGAACCATTAATTCTCTACACATCACCGTGACAAAGTTCATTCCCTGTTCCGTTTGATAGCATGTGATTTGTCTCCCAGGCTACTAAGTCTCTTTCTGTTTTGTAATACGACAATCAGGTACGATGGATGGCTGGATGCTATAAAAAAGACATGGAATGCTGAGGGAGTGAATGGCTTATTCAAGGGAAGCGTCCCTCGGATAATATGGTATATACCCGCATCTGCATTCACGTTCATGGCGGTGGAATTCCTGAGAGAGCATTTCAACGAGAAGATCGATATGGATGCGGAGACGGCCTTGAACTAGCCTACCTGCTGAGTCTGAGGCTGAGGTGCAAGAGAGAATTGACCCAGAGGATTTTTTGGTTTGTCTGACAGCGAGTTCCATTTGGCTAATGCAGGAGTAGATATGCATTTTCAGCAATGCAGAAACATATGTAGGTAGAAGAGAGGAGTAGAGCTGGCTGTCCTTCGTTAAGTCGGAGATTTTTGGGAGTTAGAGACCAGCCGTCTTGGAGCTAGTTGCCTGTACCGATTCCGTTTGTAGCCCCTACCATTTTTGCCACATTGAAGATTCTAAATGCAGTTACCATTCCTTGTGTTTGGTTTCTGAAGCTCTTAGTTTTCGAAGATCATATGCAAATGTTCAGTGTTCATGCGTCTCATACATTTTCTACGTATAGAAATCTGGGCGGATTCTCGGCTTTTTTTTGAGACAATCTCACTAAGCTTTTATTTAACTCGTCACAATATTTACAGGGACGAAAGAAAGGTCACCCGGGTTACCTAACCACACACGGCGGCCAACCCAAGTGAAAGAGCATGCTTCGCTAAATTGTGAGCCTCGGTATTCGAGCTCCTAAACTCATGGCTAAAAGAACAAACTAAGAAAGAGCTAGAGCGATCTATTATCTCTCGAATTATAGCTCCGTAGCTAGCCGCGCTACTAAGCTTGATATCGTCAGTGACAACCTTACAATCCGCCGCTACGAGGATCATGCGTTCATATAGGTCGTCAGCCAGTGCAAGTGCCTCCCGCACAGCTAGAGCCTCTAGTGCTGTAGGTTCATTAGTTCCGATGAAGGTGACAGTGGAAGCGCCCATGAACACTCCATCTCGTCCCCGACAGACTGCAGCAACTGTGTCACCGGATCTGTTTCTCAGTAGTGCCGCGTCCACATTTATCTTGACCAGATTCTCTGGTGGCGCTATCCATCGGTTCGGTCTTGCCTGGGAAACAGCATGCTCTCCGCGTGGCTTCGTCAACAACTTCAGCTCGTTGATGAAAGAATTCACAAATGCATTGGTTGCAAACGGAGTCTGATAGATATCCTCATATATTACTTTCCTTCTTGAACTCCAGATCGCCCAAAGAGTGACCCCAAAACGAGTAAATTCAGTGTGGTTTAGCGAGCTTTGCATATTAAACAGCCATCTCCTCGCGTTTGGGTTCTCGTCGGTGCTCATGAGCTCAACCAGCGGCTCAGGTGCTAGAGCCCAGACGCTCCTCGCCATGGTGCACTCCAGGAGTGCGTGTCGCCACGAGTCGGCCGCCCCACACAGCCGGCATGCCGGCGAGTCAGCCATGCTGCGATGATGGAGGAGATCATTTGTAGGAATTGATTCCCTCGCTAGCCGCCAGAGAAAAACTCGAATTTTGCTCGGCACCTGGGTGCGCCAAAGAGAAGACCAGCCATTACTCTCGACAGTACTAGACGGACCCTCCGTTTGATACAACCAATTTTCTCGTGTTAGCTTGGTATTTTGGATCATCCGGTAGGTTGATCGAACAGTGAAATTGCCCCGGTCCTCCTTGCTCCATGCCCAAAAATCATCAACTCTTCTTGTACACAAAGGTATTTTGAGAATTGCCTCTGCGTCAATTGGTATAAACACTTGCCTGACTAGATCCTCCTTCCAGGAAGAGGTGGCTTGCTCAATCAGCTCTTGCACTCGTAGTGGTGGATCAGCCACTAGAGAAGTTATAGGCCGAAGTATATCCTGTCTCGGGATCCAGTTATGTTCCCATATGAGTGTGTCTTCTCCGGTCCCAATCCTCCTGATCACACCCTGCTTCAAGATGTCCCTCCCGTCCAAGATGGCGCGCCAAATTTGAGATGGGTGTGAGCCCAATTCAGCCTGTAGAATGCCACAGTCCGGGAAATATGCTGCTTTCAAAATCATAGAGCTAAGGGCATGTACAATGGTCGATAAGGTAGTCTTATTTTAAATATTGCATGTAATTTAGAGATGACAAAAAAACATGTCTACAATGGATCATTTCTTAGCCTTATCATCAATAACTAGTTATTCCTAAAAATGTGGTGAGACATATTGTGCTAAGAGATCATCTCTTGCCTTCTCTTAATTAAGAGAAGACAAGCCTTCTCTTATGATTTCTCTCTCATCCATCTCATCATTTATCCTACATGGCATTGCTAAAATAGAACCATTATACATGCCCTAAGCGTATCAGGGTTGTTCAAAAGTCTCCATGCTTGCCTGGACAGGAGTGCAAGGTTAAAAATCTCTAGGTCTCGAAAACCCAAACCTCCCATATATTTTGGTCTTGTCATTGTTTCCCATGAAACCCATGCAGGTTTTCGACGTCCTTGTTTGCTACCCCACCAGAATTGCCTGAAAATGGACGTAACACTGTCGCATAAACCTCTGGGCAGTCTAAAGCAGGCCATTGAGTAGACTGGAATCGCCTGGGCAACAGATTTGATAAGTACTTCTTTTCCTGCAGCTGAGAGTAACTTCTCCATCCACCCTTTAATCTTTTCCCATACACGATCTCGCAAGTATCTGAACGTACCATTCTTGGAATGTCCCACGTCAGTAGGCATACCCAAGTATTTATCGCTCAAAGACTCCTTATGAACATTCACAGCGTGTTTCACACTATCCCGCACCGCCTGAGGGCACCCTCTGCTAAAGAAGATAGAAGACTTCTCATTGTTTACCCTCTGTCCCGAAGCTCCACAGTAAATATTCAGCAGGTTTGATACCGCATCTGCACCCTCAACACTTGCTTTGAAAAACAGCAGGCTGTCATCTGCAAACAAAAGGTGGTTCACAGCTGGAGCTGTAGGTGCCACCTTGATTCCGCTAAGTATGGATGACTGAGAACTGGATTTTAAAAGGCACGAAAGGCCCTCCGCTGCAATCAAAAACAAATAAGGGGAAATAGGATCTCCCTGTCGAATACCTCTTGAAGGTTTGAACTGGTCTAATTTCTCACCATTAAACAGAACTGAGAAGGATACTGAAGAGATCATATTCATCACAATGTCAACCCAGGCAGGAGCAAAGCCAAGTTTTATCATTATAGCCTTCAGATACGACCACTCCACACGGTCATATGCCTTCATCATATCCAGTTTTAGCGCACAAGAGCTATTTGTTTTTGCCTTGGACCTCTTCATAAAGTGCAAACACTCATAAGCACAAATAATATTGTCAGTTATGAGCCTCCCAGGAACAAATGCTGACTGCTATTCTGAAATAATATCTGATAGAATATGTTTAAGCCTATTCGCAACAACCTTCGAGGCAATCTTGTACAAGACATTGCATAAGCTTATATGCCTAAACTGAGAGAGTTGAGTTGGATTCATTACCTTTGGTATTAAAACCAAGACCGTGTCGTTTATGCTTTCCGCGCTCTCCTCTTCCTTGACAATTCTGAGTACAACTCTAGTTATCTCGGCTGGTCTTGAGTCGTTTGCCTGCTGGGTTCTGGGCTTGGGCCTCGGCATGTAGTACAGTAGCTGGCCGGCCGTACTAGCGAGGCGACACACGAAATCACTAATTAAGAGCATCTCCAGCCGTTGGCCCGTTGGCCCCCCAGGGCGCGTAAAATTGCCGCCTGGGGGCGAGCCGGCGCTAAAATCGGCGTGGGGGTTTTCGGGTTCCCAGCCGCCGGCCCCAGGGTCGCCCCCAGAAGCCGTTTTAAAAAAAAGGAATTCGGTTAAAGTTTGGCAAACTGGACAAATATTCGAGATTACATAACAAAGTTTTTTTTTAAAAGGCCGCAACTACAACTACGGGTCGAAGAACGCGCTGAGCGCGGCGAAGTCGCCGACATCCTCGAGTCGGTGTTATCCTTGTTACATTTCTTCAGACAACCATAATACACTGCTAAAAGTCATTATATGCATCAACACGGCTCTAAATTAAATGCTCTGTACTGCTGGATTAATTATCTGATATGTTTGGTCGCTGCCCCACTGTGTTGATGATTGCTGACTGCACTTTTTTCTTGCTTGTGTGCAAGGAGACAGCATAATAATGTTAACAAAGTTGCTTTGCATAGATTGAACTGTTCATATAATGTGCCAAAGAAAATTGTGCTGATCCTTCTGTTCAAACCATGTCATCCAGATTAAACACTTGCCTGTTGGAGATGCTCTTTGGATTGCTCGCCATAAAGAACTTGACATGGATTATGTTCTTGATTTCATTGTTGAAAGGAAAAATGTGGATGATTTACTTGGCTCAATTAAAGATAACAAATACAAAGATAAAAAAACTAAGACTGAAGGTACCATCTGAAAATAGCTTTGATTTTTGTCATTAATGTTATAAACCTTCCATCTTAACTTTCCCAGTTCTTCATGCTTTCAATTTCTCACTGATAGTAAAAAAGGGCAGCCCGGTGCACGTAGCTCCTGCTTGCGCAGGGTCCGGGGAAAGGTCCGGCCGCTTTGGGTCAATAGTACGCAGCCTTTCTCTACATTTCTGCAAGAGGCTGTTTCCAGGACTCGAGCCCGTGACCTCATGGTCACAAGGCAACAGGTTTACCGCTGCGCCAAGGCTTTTCTCACTGATAGTGATAAAAATATTGTATCGTAGATTACCATTTGTTTCTTGTGACAATCCTGATCAGCAGTTGTGGCAACACAACACATTGTTTTGGTGATGTTGCAAATAAGTTGATGGGCATAGTCATTAGCCTGTTTGGCGGCACAGGTATGGAGGAATATCTAAACAGTTAGATAAAGAAGATTTTATTTTGACGAAGAGCAGCAACGCATCAGATCTGTGCTTCTTTTTTTAGATGAAGAACTTTGTGATATCTTGTTTATTTTAGATTTCAATTGGGTTCCAGACATGCTGAATACGAAAGGAATGTTTCCCTGCAACATGCTGAGTGTCTTTTGATCAGCCATGTTTTATGCCCGCATGCCATCCCCTGTGATTTGATGTTGCTTGAGTCTAATCTTAGCCGAGGAGATTTTTCCCCTTATTCTTTGTTATCATTAATTGAAAAGCATAGCCCATATTTGGGTATGAGATGATGAAGGACAATGTTATTAGCAGACATAAGCTTGAGCCTGTAGATTGTGCATCTCTTCCCAAAGAAATTGTATTTCTTGTCCATATATAGGGGGTTGATGTGGTTATTTTAGCAACAATACGACGTGATACCTCCATTTGTTGTATCCTTTGCAGAAATGTGGGCTAAGGAAGCTAATATATCTAGTTGAAGGGGATGCAAACACTGTAGATGGATCAGAGAGCGTTAAAACAGCGCATGTACTCTTCTCATGAAGCCTGGACGATCATGTTAACCCCTGAATGGCAGTGCTTTTTTCTCGTTGTTTAACATTATTAAGTATCATTCCTTCCGTTCAGGATGTCAGTTGTATGCCCTATTAACTGCTCCATATGCCTTCTATTTCAGCTGCTTCACTACTGAGGTTCTTGAAGGATTTGATGTCCAAAGAACCACTGGGTATGCTGACACTGAAAAGAAATACGGCCACCTCACGGGCTCTATAATTGATTACTACAGCAGAAACTTCTCTGCTGGTGCTGATACCTCTCGACTTTGCCTGACCTACGACGAGTTTGTGAAGAGGTGTTCTGACCTTGAGAAGGTCACTATGAGAGATATATTCTCCCTTCAGCTTATGCAGGTAACTGGGCGAATACGGCCACCTCCACCAAAGTTTGCCGGGTAGTCCATTTCATGCAGTAGTTTTCTCATTTATTGTGCATGTAAATCAGGTGCCACAAGTGACGGAAGAAGCTGCTCTTGCTGTCACGAGTCTCTACCCCACCCTTCTCTCGCTTGCTAAGGCGTACACCATGCTTGTGAGTCCACTTTTCCTTTCAACTTGTACAATGTTCTTTACATATACAACTTATACAATCTTACTTACTCATTGGAATAGTTGTGACCAGTGTATGTACACACACATCCTTAGTTGCTCCTCGCGCAATTGATGTACAGAACAATTCAACATGTTTGTAGAACTAAAAGTTTATCCTTATAACTTTGAAGGATGGCGATAGGCGTGCCCAGGAGGAGATGCTGAAGAACAAGAGCAGCATGGTCAACGCGGGAGCTAGCAAGAACATCTTCAAGCTCATCTGGGCGGAAGGATGAACATCCCGTACTTAGCCGGTCTTTTGGTCACCATGGCAGTGATTTCGGATCACCTACGCAATTTCCCAAGGTGAAGACAGGAGGGACCCTTTTTGTGATGTGCCTGGTGCCTTGGATAACCGAAAGTCAATGAACATGTAACCACCACCTAAAAGAACGCCTTGGCGTAGCCTCACTCCCCGTTTAAATTACTAGTACGTCCTAGAATTGCATGCCGCAAATTATGGAGTCGTCGTGTTAATGTAGTGCATTAGTGCTTCGTGTGTATATATAATATATACCAATATTAGCTCTTGACTCAATTGCTTGGATCATGTGTTGTCTTTGTTATCTCGACCTTTTTGTTAGGGAATCTGTTATCTCGACCTTGCTTGCATGGAAGCAGACAAGGCAGGTATTAGAATTTAGCCTGTTGGCAAAGTGACATAGACTCGCTAGACCCCATGGTTTTTGTCTTTTTGATCCATGTGCTTGATTGAACCTGCACGCGTTCTTTGGTCGATGACATGTCCATGTTCTGCAAGAATGACATGTTGAGCAGATTCTGTTTTGTGAAGATTGTGGTGTTGAGGAGATGATTGAACGTCGTTGCTTCCTTCCGGTCAGGATCCCTTCTCTTCATCCGGATTCATGGGCTGTAGATATTCTTGATGGCAATCAAGTTTCAGAACCGCATGCTGCTATCATTTTGTGTGTGTGCAGGACGATTTGAATTGAAAGAAACAATAGGAGACATGGAGAACTTCAAATGGGCGGATGATTTGGACTGAAAGAAACAATAGGAGACATGGAGAACTTCAAATGGGCCATTGGTACCATCCACAATCTAGCTGCGCTAGTAGGCTCAAAGATGACATGAGAGTCAAGGGAGAAATCGGTCTAGATACGCCCCGAGATCATCAAGGTCAATGTTGACGCGAGCTATTACGAGCAAGATGGCTATGGTAGTATGAGAGTTGTTCTTCGGGACCAAGCAACTTGGTATTGATTTGCACAAAATGCAAGCACTATGGAAGCCTTGGCGCTCCGTGATGGCATTCGTCTTACTCTTGAATCTCTCAAGGTGATCATCGAAAGTGATGCTCAAGATGTGCGAATGCTAAATGAGGCAATTTTTTCATGAGCAGATCTGGCTCCATTGTCCATATCAGCCGAAAAGCAAATGTGGACGCGAAATCCAGTTTTCAATCTTGCTCCATTGTCTATATCATCCGAAAAGCAAATGAAGCGGCACACAGGTGTGCCAAATAGGCTAGGGAGGATCATATCTGAGTGAATTACACCCCTGCTTTTCCTCTAGGATGTATTCACACACACTGTAATCCTCCTGAGTAATTTAATATAGCCTGTTGTTGCAAAAAAGAAGAAGAATTGTTCGACCTACTCAGAGCATCCCTTTGTTGTCATTCAGGTGGTGTCCTTACGGAGAGGTGCCCTTGAAGTGTAGGGGCACAAGACATGAAATAACCGTAAAGAAAGAAGAAAGCAAAGAATCGCAGGCTATACCACTTTGGCGCATGGCGCCAAGCGGGAACAGACCGCCGCCCCTTGGGTCCAGTGGGAGCTCCTATAGGGCGCCATGTTGAGCTTTTTGGCGCCCATGCGCCCCCGCTCATGGGCCGGCCCAAGGAGAAAATAGCACTCGACTGGTTTCCTAGTTCCCTTGATCGTGTTAGACCGCCCGCGCTGAACCAATTAACTTTTGATTTTTTTAAAAAAATAGTGAACTAAAAAATGTTCATGGTTTTTGAAAAAAAAAGTTCAAAAACTTCTTAAAAGATCATGAATTTGAAAAAAAAACTTTATTGAATTTGAAAAAAATCCACATATTTTTAAAAAAGTTAATTGATTTTCAAAGAAGCTCATCGAATTCGGAAAAGTTCATTGATTTTGAAAAAAAATCATCAATTTTGGGAAAAAGTTCAAAAAATTGAAAAAAATTATCGATTTTGAAAATAAGTTTGTTGAATTTGAAAAAAGGTTCATCAAAGTTGAGAAACACTTCATTAAATCTGAAAAAAAATTCATCAAATTTGAAAGAAAGTTCATTGAGCACCCCGCACAGCCGTTGCGGCCCTGCCATCCGCCCATGCCACCGGCGCGCCCGTCTGACTCGGTGCCGCCGCGCCCCCGGCACGATCCACATCCCGCGTTGCACACACCATGCATCAGGAGGGGAGAAACGCCCCGCCTACACCAACGGCGGGAGGGAAGGAGAGGTGATGAAAGGGAGGGAAGCGGCGAAAGCTGGAGCGGGCGAGGCGAGTTTTCGATCAACTCGAATACGTATCCTAGCTATTCTAGCCGGGTAAAAGAAAGAAAATTACACTTAATATATGAGCGTGGCGTTTTTATATGTTTTTTGGCAGTGGTAGATGTTTCTAACACGAACACATTTACTTTCAGCACTAAAAAAAAGAAATGAACGCATTTGTTTTCACCACGCAACCAATCTGATCTGAAAAAAAAGGAAAGAGGCACGGCAACGGTACGCACGGGCCTGGAAAACTCCCGTTCCGCCGCCGAACCCCGCTCCGGATCCAGCCCCGCTCCACTTGCCTTTCATATCCGCAGCCACGCCACGCGCACCTCGGCAGGGACAAGGCTCTGCCCGCCGCCACCGCCTCTGCCCCGGCTATAAAGCTCCGCCCTTTGGCCGGCCCGCCCCTCCTCTCTCCGTCCGGGCCGCGCCTCTCGCCTCCTTCCTTCCTTCGTCCTCGGTCCGTCCTGGCCGCGTGGTGGTCTCCGTTCCGGCCTCCGATTCCATGTCCGCCCGCCCGCCCGCCCGCCCCCTGCTCCCTCTCCTCTCCGCTCCCCGGGGACGCAGGCGGGGGCACCGGCGTCGTGCGCCAGCTGCGCGCGCTCGTCCTCGACTCGTGCCTCTCCTCCTCTCGCGTCTGGTGAGGCGACTCGTCCTCGTTTCTCGCATCTCCTCGTCTCGCGTCCGGTGAGGCAATTCCTCCTCGGTTCCTACCTCTCCTCCTCTCGCGTCTGGTTCTATGTTGCTCGCCCTTGCTCGATTCGTCCGTCGTTTAGAGTAGAATAATCGCTTCTGATTTGTTCGATTCTGCTCGTCCTCAGTTCCTCTGTTCTGAACCGCGTCCGATTCAATTGATTTTGCTCGTCCTCGATTCGGCCGTTTAGATAGATAGAAATGCGCGTCCGGTTTGATTTGCTCCTCCTCACCGTCGTCGTCAGTTCAGAGTCGCGTGTGATTTGATTCTTGCTCGTCCTCGCCGTCGCCGTCGCCCTGATGCTCTCGCGTGTTCTTGGGGATGTCTCATCACGGGTCTGCGACTCTGGGAGGAAGCGAGCGGTCCGTCGATCGGTTTGGGTCACCGTCTGGTTGCGAACTAACAAGTCCGTCCGTTTGAGAAACTTCTGTTCCTGCGTTCCGTGTTCACGGTGGAGCGATGGTTCCTGCGTTTACTTCTCTTCCTGGTTATCTGACGATCCCGTGTTTCGTGTTCGCGTCGGGGCGACAGTGTGCGGTTCTGGTTTCGAAATTGGAGCAGTGTCAAATCCGTTCCTGTGTTCCATCACCTGCGTTGTTCGTCCTCTGTCGATTCTTGTTCTACCGGCAGGCATGTGTGCTCCCATCCTAGATGCAGCGAGTCTTGTTCTTGTCTGTTACGGTTATTCTGATGGTGTTCTTTCCAACTTGTTTCTTGCTATCATGCTTTGCTTATGTTCCAATATACGATGTTGTGTGTTCAACTTGTTTCTTGCTATCATGCTTTGCTTATGTTCCAATATATGATGATTTGTGTTCAGGGGTGCAAACCATGTAGGCCGTGGGTACTGTGATGTGAGGCTTCTTTCCTGCTGATAAATTAGGATGATAGGCTGAGCAGAAAATCCTGACTCTTGTAACAATCACTTGCTTGGTTTCCACTTCTTTGCGTGGCCGATTTGGCATCCAATGCATCATAATCACGTTTTCCCTGTTTGTTGTTTTCATATCCAATGCATCCACTCATCAGAGCACCCTTTTCCCTGTTTGTTTTCCCTTCTTTTCCTAATCAATAATCATGTTTACCATGGTGTTCGACAATACTGCATTTCTACTGTTCTTTGTTCCCTTTTGAAGTTCACTGATTCAAATCTGATGTGGAAAGTAGGAATATTGATGTCACTTCTGTGTTAGTATACTAGCCATGGTGTGTTTTATTCAAGTTATTAACCATATCTCTTACAAATTTGCCTTGAGATGTATATGGCACGATTGATTGCTGTTTGTGTATGGTTATTAAGATTGATTGATTGATTGATTGATTGCTGTTTGTTGATTGATTGATTGATTGATTGCTGTTTGCTGTTTGCTGTTTGATTGATTGATTGTTGTTTGTTGATTGGTATCTAACTTTGGTATTGGTAGTTCCCTATCATAGATAACAGACCTTGCACTATTCTTTTTTCTGAACTTTTTTGTGATTATGTCTTATGTGGATATCATATTCTCCTTTTGGTATTACTGTTGTCCAGTCCTTGGAATAATGCATTTCTAAGTATTTAAGGTACATGACATATCACATTTGCTCTTTATTGTGTTGCTAAGGACACTGATGGGTTGAGTTGGCATATAGCGCAGGTATATTTACGTTCTGCGATGCTGATGCCTGTAGTCCCAAAGCATTTATTTACCTAATATTTGCATGGATGTTTTCATGATGGCTAATTTGATTCATTATCGTTGTTCTGATGGTGTGCTTCTGGTGGTTTAACTGAACCCGTGGATCGCTCATCAACCTGGTATGTGTTTGGATGATAATCCCTCTCAAATTTAACTCGTTCCTATATTTTACACAATGTTTATCTCATGGCTGGTAATGGTAACCTTATGAATGCATAGCCCACATTTTAGCTAGTTATATAGTAACACCATGCTTCCTTGGGTGATGTTCTTTATATGCAAGTGTGGTGAGCTCACATATCGTGTCGGTATCTACCTAACGCAGCTGAGCTCTTTCTGGATAGGACAGAGGTACAATATTTACATCCATGGCAGAAGGTTCTTAACCCTGAACTCATCAAAGGTCCTTGGACTCAAGAGGTTTGGCACTGCACTCCTGACTTTGCTCGGGAAAAAAACCTTTTGCACATTTTATAGTTATATTTATGATTATGATATTTTTTCTACAGGAAGATGACAAAATTATTGATCTTGTAAGCAAGTATGGACCAACAAAATGGTCTCATTGCAAGGACCTGCAGAAGGACCCTCCCACCTCAGCGCAGGTGATTTCCGCTCTGCCCCATTTGATTTCGTCTAGATCTTGCCCCGATTGTATTGCGTCTGGATGAGCGCCCCGTTTGATTTCGTCTAGATCTTGCCCCGATTGTATTGCGTCTGGATGAGCGCGCCATTGGCGTGGTCTGGTTGTTAACTATTGTTACTGGTCATGGGGGTTAAGTTGTCGATTATTTAGCTGTGCTCTCGCAGTGCTTTTAGGTTTGCTGGATTGATTGGTGGAGAATACTGCTTATGAACTGTAGATGGACTACTAATATGATTGACTCATGTCAAGTGTGTGATGTATCTTCTGAGTAGGTCATTAACAAAAACCCTTATTCTGCTTTTAGGTATGCCAACCTTATTACAGTTTACAGGCAGTGCCAGATGGGCAGAACATGCACCACCTTGTAGCACTATATGCTATATCTTAACAGCCATAACCAAAAGAAATTAAAATCGCCAAGGACTTCACAGTTTATATGGACAGTTAGGCATGACTAGCACTATTTAAGGAACATAAACAGTACCAATCTAATCTATTAGGCATGGACTAGACTATTTAAGAAACATAAACAGTACCAACCAAATCAATAGGGAGAATTTTCGAGAGTGAACTATGTTTTAGGAGGTGAGGTGGCAATGGTCACCTGTCTTCCTTAGTCTATTAACACATACTGGAATAAATATAATTACTGAAGCAACTTTATCTTTGGTAGTGTTCTCTAAATCTGATTTAAGAAACACAAACAGTACTAGCCTGATCAATAGAGAGAATTGTCAAAAGTGGCCTCTGTTTAGTAGGTTGCAATGATCACCTGCTTTCCTTGGTCTATCAATGCATACTCGAAGATTAATGTTGTGTAAATCTGATTTGAGAAACATGAACGGTACCATCCTATGTTATTGTAGGTGGGGTTGTAATGGTTACCTGTTTTCCTTGGTCTATCAATGCATACAGGAAGAAATATAATTACTGAAGCAACTTTAGCATAATGTGTGTAAATCTGATGTTCTGTGTTATTGTGGAGAATAAGTGGCTTCAATGGATGTCCTGGCCTCCTGGATGACTTGATGTTTTTTAATACAGCAGTTGGTTCCACTAACCTCTTGAAATTAAGATCAATGAACTTTGAAATATTCTAATCATTGTACTGGACGTGTATATGATGGATAACCTTTGATAATATAATTTCATGCCTAATTCTGAACTTGCTCACACATAACTAAAGCTGGCCGCTGTTTGATCTCGCAGCAAATATGACTTGTTTCTTACTCATACTTGACTGGCTTCATACAAATGCTTGTCTGACTGTTGTGTAATACTGTATTACTTTCCTTTTATTCGGGCAGGTCCTGTAGGTGAGGACATGTTCCACTGGTAGGCCACTATCATGGGACCCTCATACAGCCCTTTACTGCTGGTCTATTTTTGGTGAACATCCATTTCCCACTGGATTATCCCTTCAAGCCCCCGAAGGTAATTTCCGATGTACCGAGCTAACCTTTGTAAAAGAAAGAGTTCATATTGATATTGGAATTGCTGTTACACAAATGTCTTGGGGGTCCTCAAACAATTAGTTTGCTGCTGCTTGCTATCTTATCTATTTTTTCTGACATTCAGGCATGAACATATTTCAGGTCTCTTTCCGCACCAAGGTGTTCCACCCAAACAGCAACAGCAACGGCAGCATTTGCCTTGACATTCTCAAGGAATAGTGGAGCCCGGCTTTGACCATATCAAAGGTAATGATCTGCATTCCTAGCTTGGTTGTTCCATTTTTGCTTAAAGCTTGTTGCTGATATAAGCTTGGTTCCTTTCAGCAACTTAATCTCACAAAAATTCTTCATTTATGTTTCTCTAACATTTACCCGTCTCTGTTAACAGGTCCTCCTGTCAATCTGTTCGTTGCTTACGGACCCCAACCCCAATGATCCTCTGGTGCCTGAGATTGCTCACATGTACAAGACTGATTGGGCCAAGTATGAGTCCACGGCACGCTCCTGGACACAGAAGTACGCCATGGGTTGATGTATAGGCAAGCAATGTCGAGAGAGGTATTTTTTTGATTGTTCTATTTTTATGGTTTGCTGAAATGCATTTCTCCCCTGGGTGGGATGTTTGCTAATTTCGAAACACACTGGTTACTTCTATTTGTTCTTAGTTCTTCTCACCTATAGCTAAAGTCAAAGACGACAAACTAGGTGACTTATTGGAGTTGCAGGACTATAAATCATCGGTAAGTTTCTATGCTTTCAAATGGTCAGAGTTTGAATTTTGATCAGTTTGTCTGACTTTTTTATACTGAACCTTGATTCCTTGATAACTTTGATATACACACATGAATACTTACTTATGCTGTTATGATCATAAACTGATTTCTAAGTATCTTTGACTCATATGATGCTTATTACATAACAGGTCATCTGAATCTTCATTTGTAAATATGACTGCTAGTGCTGCCGATGATGTAAGCTACTTTTCTTGCTTCAAGAATAATAGAAATGTCATTTACATCACACTCACATTTTAAGTTGCTCATGTCATTTCAGGCTAGCCATCGGCTTGGAACTGATGAGAGACAACCGATGTTGCCAACTTGAAACATATACTTTTTAGGTATGAATGGCTTACCTCTCCTCCTCTCGTGTCTGGTGAGGCAATTCGTCCTTGGTTCGTGCCTCTCCTCCTCTCGCGTCTGGTGAGGCAATTCGTCCCTGATACCCTCTCCTCTCCCCTCTCCCCTTTGACTTTATGTTGCTCATCCCCACTCGATTTGTCCGTTTAGATTAGAAGAATCGCGTCTGATTTGTCATTTTGCTCGTTCTCGATTCATCTGTCTTGAAGTGCGTCTGATTCGACTGATTTCGCTAATCCTAGATTCGCCCGTTTAGATAGAAAATCGCTTGTGATATGATTTTGCTTGTCCTCATTGTCGCCCTGATGCTCTCGCGTGTTCTTGGGTCCGTCTCGTCGGGGGTCTCCGTCCCTGCGACTGTGGGAGGAAGTGGGTGAGCGAGCGAGCGAGTGGTCGGTCGGTCTGGTTTGCGAACTAAAGTCTGTTTGAGAAACTTCTGTTCCTGCGTTTCGTGTTCACGGTGGAGCGATGGTTCCTACGTTTACTTGTGCGTGCGCTTCTGTTATCTGACGATCCTGCGTTTCGTGTTCGTGTCGGGGCGATGGTTGCAGGAACGATCGGTTCTTGGTTCGAAAATTGGAGCAGTGTCAAGTCGTTCCCTGTTCACCTGTGTTGTTTGTCGGTTATTTTCATATCTCAAACGCATGCGCTTGATACTCTGGTTGCCCTCTGTCGATTCTTGTTCTACCGGCAGGCGTGTGTGCTCCCATCCTAGATGCAGAGAATCCTGTTCTTGCCTGTTACGGTTGTTCTGATGTTGTTCTTTTCAATTGTTTATTGTTATCATGCTTTGCTTATGTTCCCATATGGCACGATTGATTGATTGTTGTTTGATTGATTGGCTTGAGATGGATTGTTGTTTGTTGTTTGATTGATTGTCTTGAGATGGATTGTTGTTTGTTGTTTGATTGATTGGCTTGAGGTGGATTGTTGTTTGTTGTTTGATTGATTGCCTTGAGATGGATTGTTGTTTGTTGTTTGATTGATTGTCTTGAGATGGATTGTTGTTTGTTGTTTGATTGATTGCCTTGAGAAGGTACAAACCATGTAGGCCGATTGATTGCTGTTTGTTGCCTTGATACATATGTTTATATGGCACGACTGGCTGCTGTTTGTTCATGGTTATTACAATTGATTGATTGTTATTTGTCGATTGGTATCTAATTTTGGTATTGGTAGTTCCTGATCATAGGTAACAAACCTGGCGCTATTATTTTTTCTGAACTTTTTTGTGATTATTATTCCTTCACATTGCACTGATCCCAGATCCATATCGACATGCCCACGCTGTCTGACGAGGATAAAGATGTAAGGAGCTCCTCCCAAGAATCTCTCTTGCTCCTTGTATTAACTTGGCGACTAGACTTTACATGTTATTTTTTTTGTGAAACTGGAGCTCCTTGCTGTAACCCATTATATAACTTTATGAGCATGCGCCACTTTCAGGTTATGAAAAAATGGGGTGCTCCAAACAAGATTGACTTCCTCTCTTTCTTATACAAGGCATGCAGAAGATGTGCGGCAAGTAAGTAACTCTATGTCGATATTTAGAGTGTACTACTTCACAGTGCCATCTTCCCAACATATTGAAATTTTTTATATTGATATTTTGTTGAATATCACATGTTTGTTTGCACTTCATACTTTGGAAAATATTCCTAACATTGGTAGTAATTAACATGTACTTTTCTCTATTGAGTACTACTTTGTTCGTTCTTTAAGTGTTCTTATTTCAGAAGTCTGCTCTGCACAAGTGCAACATGGTTGGAAAACCTGCTGCTGTTACTCGTGTTGTGGATAGTATGACGGATAACCTAAGGCCTACTCGTGCAGATGCAACTGATGTGGCAAATGCGGTGCTGGATGGTTGGTTTTTGCCTCTTGCAGATATCTTATACTTTGGTGATCCTGTACGGCTGCTCATTACTGCACCCAAACAAACTATAACTACACAAGCTGTAACATGAATCACAATTGTTTTGTTCAGGTAATGATGCCATTCTCCTTGGTGCTGAGACTCTCTGTGGGTTGTATCCAGTTGAGACTATTTCAACGATAGGCAGAATTTGTGATGAGGTGAGCTTTCTTTTGGAGGTCTATATGTTCTCTTGATAAACACATGCTTGTTTGGGAGGGCATTTGTTGATAGGTTCCCTTTTGTAGTTCAAATCGGACTTCAATACAAATAAAATGTTGCAGATAAATACCATTCTTCCGAACAGCCCCTAGATGTGTTCTCAACAAGTATATCCTTGGCACTCTAATGGAATCTAATGCAAATTCACTCCTTCCTGCCTTTTCTCTCTTCATAGTTGGTGATATATTTTCATGAATTGTTTCACAGGCTGAGAAGGTCTTCAACCAGGATTTGTATTTCAAGCGAACCATGAAATACGTGGGAGAACCCATGATCCACTTGGAGTCTATTGCTTCCTCTGCAGTGCGTATTTTGTTTGTTTTCATTTTCCAACCTTTTGTTAGTGTTTACAGGGGAACAGTTTATGTCTTCCATTGATTGATTATCATTGTGACACTTAGTCTGAAAATAGTTCACTACCTATTTGCTAGGTGCGGGCTGCTATTAAAGTTAAGGCTTCAGTCATCATTTGCTTCACCTCATCTGGATAGGAGAAAAAGAGTATTTCTTCTTATAGGCGCTTCACCTCATCTTGTAGTTTAATAGAAATTGATTCATATATTATGCTGTATCGAGTATCTGCAGGCTAATTGCCAAGTACAGAACCACCATGCCATTCCTCATCTAAAAACAAATCAGTTGAAGTGGAGCTTCACAAGCGCATTTGAAGTATGTGAGCAACCTGTTTCCTTGTAACCTTTTTAGTGTGGTGTTCAACTAGACTCACTAATTAACATGTATTACTACGTATCTAATACATTCATATCTAGACAAATCTAAGACAAGTAATTCGGGATGGAGGGAGTACTATAGAATTTTGCCCGATAAGAAACAGTATTGCTTATGTTGGACCAAGACTTGTCTCTGGTGTTTGGCAGTGTGCCACTGTTATAACTCATATTTGTTGCATTATCTTCCTGCAGGCAAGACAATCACTCAATAGTTAGAGGCCTCTTTCCCATGCTTGCCGATCCACATCACCCGGTGAGTTAACCTGCCTTTCATATGTTGGCTACATTAACCATTCTGTGGTGGTTCTTTTCAATTTTAGAATGTATATAATATAAAAAATAGGAACTACCTATAAATACCAACGTCCTTGTTCTGAACATAAAGGGAATAATGGCAGTTGGCGTTAGTGCATATTCCCAATATGTGAAAAGTGGATGCTTTACATACACCAAGCCAGTGAATTAATTCTGCTTGTAGGGTTTTTCCTTGCATCATGTTGTACTTACAAATGGAATAAACACTAGACTACAGTTCACTTTCAACTGTTGGCAAGTCATCATAAGCTTGGTTAATCAGTACATTATTTCGAACTTGACTGGTGGTAGGCAGGTGTGTTTATTCTGTATAATATAAACACAGTATGTGAGCTTATAAGCTGGTGTGCACCAGTGAGGCTGATGGTTGGAGGTTTCATCTTGCATCCACCTTGAATTATTTGGTAGCTAGAATTCCTTGATTTGGACCCAACAAGTAAGATGCTTGGTTTGCCTGGTGATTTGTACTGACATTGTTTCTCTGCCCTGCAGGCTGAATCTACTAGCACTAGAAATGAATCAGTGTTGAAGGCTCTTGACCACGGCAAAGCATCCGGTGTGATCAAGTCGCATGGCTTACCTTAGCCAGAATTTCTATAAGAATGTTGCTGATGTTACATGCCTTGCTTTCTCTAGTAAGTAGAACAAGAATACATTAACATTTCTTTTATGTCCGTATGCATGCACTCATAATATTTGAATTACAAATCAAATTCTAAATAAATAAGCATGCTTCTCTGTGCCTACAAACTTGTGGGTATTGATGAAGATAATCACTTAATCAGCCTCTAACTAGCTTCCTATTTTCAGGAACGAAGATCTGGATCACCCTCGCCCCTCTAGAGAAATCAGTTTACTCGTTCAAGTTCTGGAAATTCTTTATAGCTTTTTGAGTTTACTTCGGTCTTGCATGCATTAGCTTTTTGTTTGTGCCCCTATCTATGTATGTTTCTTGTGTGCAAGTGCTCCATTGTGTGTGTGTGTGTGGCTTGACTCTCTATGTGTGGCTTGACTCTGTGTGTGTGGCTTGACTCTGTATGTGTGGCTTGATTGTGTGTGTGCTTGACTCTCTGTTTGTATGACTCTGTGTGCTTGACTCTCTGTGTGTGTGAATGTTGCATCTGCTTGATGGTGTGGCCTGTATGCTTGAATGATGATTGGTGTGGTTTAACACTGCCTTTGCCGGTCCCAAGCCCGGATGTGAAAATGTGGAGGGAGCTGCGTTTACCTCCTTTGTATTATATATATATTCACCTTCTGAATTTTGTGGCTGATAGCATTCTAGTTTACCTAGATGGTTAGCTTGTTAATTAGTTTTGTGCATGCAAGACTTGAAATCTAGCTAATGTAGTGTTTAGTTTCTGTGCATGATAAATGGTTTTGTTGTGCACCTTTTTAAAGATGTGGCCCGTTTTCCCCTCTACTTTCCTCTTTTGGATGTTAACTAGCATTTGCTGTGTTTCTGAATTGATTATCTGTTGTAAGATATGATAGCATATATAGTTCAGAGATAAATGTCTTTGTTTGCAGCAGTACATTTTATTCATTCCAATGGTGATTTTATTACTGGTTTTTGTGTGTTGGAACTCTTGCGGAAGTTCTCTGTACCCCAATACCAATGTATATCTATTTCAGTGTCATTTTGTACTATAACATCACTGAAGCCAGTGGTATGTTTTATTTGAGATGAGTGATGTGATTACATTGTACCAGACAGGTGACTGCAGTAGCCCCGCAACATCAACTATCTAGTTACTTTAACATGACTTTTGAACAATCAAGGAGTTCACAGTACGCAGTTTTACTTATATTCAGGAATGGAGCTTCTTCACTTCCTACATGCAGCAGGTTGTCCATGTTGTGTGTTTCAGTTCTTTGATTCACCTGTATTTTCATTCAGCAGGTTGTCCATGTTGTGTGTTCCATATGGATTAGACGCCGTCGACTACTTTGTCTTCGATGCCGCGGCTCCTCGTTGGGTCTTTAGTACTTCTTCTGTGTGTTCAATTTTTAATCCCCATTATGCGTGATGCTCTTTGTTTCTGTGTAATTTCGACCTTTGGTTGTGCTCTTGTGAGCGGTGTCTGCTCTTGTGGACACACATGATTTGAACCGCGATTTTGAGTGTGATTCTACTAGTGAGGCAAGCATGATTTCAGCGGTGTTTCCATGAGATTTTGAACCATGTATGTATTACGATCTTGTGAAAACGTTGTGTGAATATTTATTGCCAATCGTGTGTCGTGCCAATGCTGCCTTTGGTTGATTGTGTGGCTTGTTGCTTAGCTGAACGATTGGTTGTAGTGTTTGCTAATTTTTTGTGTTTTGTAGTTTTGTAGTTTAACACTGCCTTTGCCGGTCCCAAGCCCGGATGAGAAAATGTGGAGGGGACTGCAGTTAGCTCCTCTGTTTATAACTTTCATGGTCTCCAAATATTTTTCAATGAGTAGTAGCGAATGAAGAAGTCACACAATGTGGTGGCAAGCTTTGGAATGCATCCTTTGATAAAAAGGATAAAAAAACAATAAAAATTAAAATTAAAAGATTCTAAAAAATAAAAGTCTCAAAACAATAAAAAACACTCAAAATTACAAAAGTTTTAAAAAATAGAATACTAAAAAAATAACAGACTCAAATTTATAGAAGATTCAAAATAATAGAAAGACTTAAAAGTTAAAACAATAAACAGACTCAACATAATCCTCGCCGGCCTTCTCCTCCTTGACGCGGCCGCCCCCTGCTCCATTGCCCGGCGCTCCGGCGGGGACCGGGGCGGCGGCCGTGACAGGGTATGCCAGCGGCGGGTCATTGCCGCCCTCGAGATACTGGAGTACCTCGTGGAGCGTGCGGCTGGGGGCGCCCCACCATAGGCGGCGCCTATCGCTGTTCTTGACGCCCCCCACCACCGGCGCCCCATTGGTGGACGCCAGCCGCTGAGCCTGGTGGCACTGGAAGTACGCCGCCCCCGACGCATGGTTGTCGGCGGCGTACTTCGGGAGGGCGCGTTGCTCCTTCGTGAGCGACGCCCGCACGCGGTCGACCTCAACGGCAAAGAGGTCGGGGCGCGCGTCGACGTAGGGCACCGGTGGAATGAGGACGTGATAACTCGCAAGTATACAGAATAATTGTAGCCTCTTTCAATAAGTAAGAGTGTCGAACCCAACGAGGAGCTAAAGATAGAACAAATATTCACTCAAGTCCTATCTGCCACTGATACGACTCTGGAAGTATGCCGCCCCCGACGCGTGGTTGTCGGCGGCGTACTGCGGGAGGGCGCGCTGCTCCTCTGTGAGCGACGCCCGCACGCGGTCGACCTCGGCGGCAAAGAGGTCGGGGCACGCGTCGATGTCGGGCACCGGGGGAATGGGGACGTGATAACCCGCAAGTATACGGAATAATTGTAGCCTCTTTCGATAAGTAAGAGTGTCGAACCCAACGAGGAGCTAAAGATAGAACAAATATTCACTCAAGTCCTATCTGCCACTGATACGACTCTACGCACGCTTAGTGTTCGCTTTACCTAGAACAAGTATGAAACTAGAAGGACTTTGTAGGTGTTGTTGGATAGACTTGCAAGATAATAAAGAACGCGTAAATAAAAGCTAGGGGCTATTTAGATAAAGATGCAATAAAGTAAATATAGCGAGTGTGGAAAAGTGGTGGTAGGAGTTGTGAAATTGTCCCTAAGCAATTGACTACGTTACTAGACCGGTAATCACTATTGCAATTCTATTTGTGGGAGATGCATAAGCTAACATACTTTCTCTACTTGGATCATATGCACTTATGATTGGAACTCTAGCAAGCATGTGCAACTATTAAAGATTCATTAAGGTAAAACCCAACCATAGCATTAAAGTATCAAGTCCCCTTTATCCCATAGGCAAACAACCTACTTACTCGGGTCTGTGCTTCTGTCACTCACGCCACCCACCATAAGCAAATCATGAACATATTGCAAACCCTACAGCGGGAATCCCTCACGCTTGCGCGACACAGAGAGCACCATAGGACAGCACCAATAATAAAACATGCAACTCAAACCAATCATAGCAATTCATCAATCATCGATAGGACAACGAAAATCTACTCAGACATCATAGGATGGCAACACATCATTGGATAATAATATGAAGCATAAAGCACCATGTTCAAGTAGAGGGTACAACGGGTTGCGGGAGAGTGGACCGCTGAATATAGATGGGGGAAGGTGATGGAGATGTTGGTGAAGATGGCGGACGTGTTGGTGAAGATCGCGATGATGATGATGGCCCCCGGCAGCGCTCCGGCGCCACCGGAAGCAAGGGGGAGAGGCCCCCTTCTTCTTCTTCTTCTTCTTCTTCTTCTTCTTCCTTGACCTCCTCCCTAGATGGGAGAAGGGTTTCCCCTCTGGTCCTTGGCTCCCATGGCGTGGGAGGGGAGAGAGCCCCTCTGAGATTGGATCTATCTCTATTTCTGCGTTCTCAGATCCTTCCCCTTCACCGTTTCTTTTATATCCGGAGATCCGTAACTCCGATTGGGGTGAATATTTCGCCCAGATTATTCTCGTAAAATTAGCTTTCTTGCGGCAAAAGAAGAGCGTCAACCGCCTTACGGGTGGCCCAGGAGAGTGCCAGGCGCGCCCCCTATCTCCTGGCCACCTCGGGCACCGTTTCGCGTTGATTCTTCCTCCGGAAAATCCCAAATATTCGAAAATAATTCTCTGTCCGTTTTTATCCCGTTTGGATTCCGTTTGATATTGGGTTTCTGCGAAACATAAAAAATGCAACAAACAGGAACTGACACTGGGCACTGGATCAATATGTTAGTCCGAAAAATAGTATAAAAAGTTGCGAAAACTATATGAAAGTTGAAGAATATTGGCATGGAACAATCAAAAATTATAGATACAACGGAGACATATCAGCATCCCCAAGCTTAATTCCTGCTCGTCCTCGAGTAGGTAAATGATACAAAAGAAATTTTTGATGTGGAATGCTACCTAGCATAATCTTGATCATATGTCTAATCATGGCATGAATATTAAGACACGAGTGATTCAAAGCAATAGTCTATCTTTTGACATAAAAACAATAATACTTCAAGCATACCAACGAAGAAATTATGTCTTATCAAAATAACATAGCCAAGAAAGCTCATCCCTACAAAATCATATAGTCTGGCTATGAATCATTCAAATCACACAAAGCATTCAAATCATGCACAACCCCGATGACGAGCCGAGCAATTGGTTCATACTTTTTAACGCGCTTCAGCTTTTTCAACTCTTACGCAATACATGAGCACAAACCATGGACATAGCGCTATGGTGGTATATGGTGGTGGTTGTGAGGACAAAAAGGGAGAAGATAGTCTCACATCAACTAGGCGTATCAACGGGCTATGGAGATGCCCATCAATAGATATCAATGTGAGTGAGTAGGGATTGCCATGCAACGGATGCACTAGAACTATAAATATATGAAAGCTCAACAAAAGAAACTAAGTGGGTGTGCATCCAACTCGCTTGCTCAGGAAGACCTAGGGCATTTTGAGAAAGCCCATCATTGGAATATACAAGCCAAGTTCTATAATGAAAATTTTCCACTTAGTATATGAAAGTGGCAACACAAGAGACTCTCTCTATGAAGAACATGGTGCTACTCTGAAGCACAAGTGTGATAAAAGGATAGTAACATTGCCCCTTCTCTCTTTTTCTCTCATTTTTTATTTTCTTTTTTCCTCTTTTTTTATTTTTTTTTTATTTTTATTTTTGGTGGGCTTCTTTGGCCTCTTTTTTTTATTTGGGCTTCTTTGGCCTCTTTTATTTTTCATAAGTCCGGAGTCTCATCCCGACTTGTGGGGGAATCATAGCCTCCATCATCCTTTCCTCACTAGGGCAATGCTCTAGTAATGATGATCATCACACTTTTATTTACTTACAACTCAATATTACAACTCAAAGATATGACTCTATATGAATGCTTCTGGCGGTGTACCGGGATGTCCAATGATCTAGCATATCAATGACATCAAAAAACGGACAAGCCATGAAAACATCATGCTAGCTATCTTACGATCATGCAAAGCAATATGACAATGATGGAACGTGTCATAATAACAGAACGGTGGAAAGTTGCATGGCAATATATCTCGGAATGGCTATGGAAATGCCATAATAGGTAGGTATGGTGGTGATACGTCTCCGCCGTATCTATAATTTTTTATTGTTCCATGCCAATATTCTTCAACTTTCATATACTTTTGGCAACTTTTTATACTATTTTTGGGACTAACATATTGATCTAGTGCCCAGTGCCAGTTCCTGTTTGTTGCATGTTTTATGTTTCACAAAAAACCAATATCAAGCGGAATCCAAATGGGATAAAAACGGACAGAGAATTATTTTGGAATATTTGGGATTTTTCGGAGGAAGAATCAACGCGAAACGGTGTCCGAGGTGGCCAGGAGATAGGGGGCGCGCCCACCCCCCTGGGCGCGCCTGGCACTCTCCTGGGCCACCCGTAAGGCGGTTGACGCTCTTCTTTTGCCGCAAGAAAGCTAATTTTACGAGAAAATCTGGGCGAAAGATTCACCCCAATCGGAGTTACGGATCTCCAGATATAAAAGAAACGGTGAAGGGGCAGAATCTGAGAACGCAGAAACAGAGAGATAGATCCAATCTCGGAGGGGCTCTCACCCCTCCCAAGCCATGGGAGCCAAGGACCAGAGGGGAAACCCTTCTCCCATCTAGGGAGGAGGTCAAGGAAGAAGAAGAAGAAGGGGCCCTCTCTCCCCCTTGCTTCCGATTGCGCCGGAGCGCTACCGGGGGCCATCATCATCACCGCGATCTTCACCAACACCGTCGTCATATTCACCAACATCTCCATCACCTTCCCCCTTCTATATTCAGCGGTCCACTCTCCCGCAACACGCTGTATCCTCTACTTGAACATGGTGCTTTATGCTTCATATTATTTTCCAATGATGTGTTGCCATCCTATATGTCTGAGTAGATTTCCGTTGTCCTATCGGTGATTGATGAATTGCTATGATTGATTTGAGTTGCATGTTTTATTATTGGTGTTGTCCTATGGTACCCTCCATGTAGCGCAAGCATGAGGGATTCCTGCTGTAGGGTGTTGCAATGCGTTCATGATTCTTTTATGGTGGGTTGCTTGAGTGACAGAAGCATAAACTCGAGTAAGGGGATTGTTGCGTATGGGATAAAGGGGACTTGATGCTTTAATGCTATGGTTGGGTTTTACCTTAATGAATCTTTAGTAGTTGCGGATGCTTGCTAGAGTTCCAATCATAAGTGCATATGATCCAAGTAGATAAAGTATGTTAGTTTATGCCTCTCCCTCAAATAGAATTGCAATAGTGATTACCGGTCTAGTAATGTAGTGAATTGCTTAGGGACAATTTCACAACTCCTACCACCACTTTTCCACACTCGCTATATTTACTTTATTGCTTCTTTATCTAAACAGTCCCTAGATTTTATTTATGTGCTGTTTATTATCTTGCAAACCTATCCAACAACACCTACAAAGTACTTCTAGTTTCGTACTTGTTCTAGGTAAAGCGAACGTCAAGTGTGCGTAGAGTCATATCAGTGGCCGATAGGACTTGAGAGAATATTTTTTCTACCTTTAGCTCCTCGTTGGGTTCGACACTGTTACTTATCGAAAGAGGCTACAACTATCCCGTATACTTGTGGGTCATCAAGACCTTTTTCTGGCGGCGTTGCCGGGAAGTCATAGCGAGGGGTGAATATTCTCATGTGTGCTTGTTTGCTTTATCACTAAGTAATTTTTATTTGCTGTTCTAAGTTGTTCTCTATCTTTATTTATGAATATGGAACACGAAATACCAAAAAAATTAGGTGTAGTTGCTACTAATGGAGATGAGGAACCTCCTAAAACACTCGATGCTCATTATGTTCAAGATATTATGTACTACTTTAATAATCCTGAGAAAACCCCATTCAATTATGTTATGGGAGTAACATTGGATCAACGTGAATACTTTAGGGATTATCGCTTGACACAAAAAGGGAAACTATTATGGGATCAAATTCAAATGTTGAAGCGGTATGCTAGGCAACTATGCTTGATGCATGATTATACTTGCTGCTCTAGGATGAAGGCTCCACACCTTCCATTTTCATGCAAATTTAATGATAATGAAACCTTAGCTTCTTATGATAATGGTATCTATGATTACTATGATGTGGAACAAATAGAAGAATTTGTTGCTTTTATGGGTGCTTATGAGATTGAATCTATGTTTAAAGCGTTTGACGATTCAGTTTATAGACCAGAAAATCTTGCTATACTTAGATATTGCTATGAAAATTACGAATACAATTACAATATTAATGCATTTATTGAGAAAGTCTCCGCTGTCCAAGAAGAGACTAATATTTTGCAGGAAGTTATGGAAGAAGAAATTGATGAAACTGTGAGCTCATTGGATGAAAAAGATGATGAGGAGAGCGAAGAACAAAAGGAGGAAGAGCGGATTGATCACCCGTGCCCACCTTCTAATGATAGTAACTCTTCAACTCATACATTGTTTAATTCCCCTTCGTGCTTACCAAAGGATGATTGCTATGATGATTGCTATGATCCCGTTGATTCACTTGAAATATTCCTTTTTGATGATGCTTGCTATGCTTGTGGCCAAGATGCCAATATGAATTATGCTTATGGAGATGAACTTGCTATAGTTACTTATGTTAAACATGAAATTGTTGCCATTGCACCCACGCATGATAGTCCTATTATCTTTTTGAATTCTCCAAACTACGCTATATCGGAGAAGTTTGTGCTTATTAAGGACTATATTGATGGGTTGCGTTTTACCGTTGCACATGATGATTTTGATAGATATAATATGCATGTGCTTGCTGCTCCTACTTGAAATTATTATGAGAGAGGAACTACATCTCTACCTCTTTATGTTTCCAACATGATAGAATTGCAAGAAACTGCTTATACTATGCATTGGCCTTTACTTGGTGTGCATGAATTATTCTTTTATGACATGCCGATGCATAGGAAGAGAGTTAGACTTCGTTGTTGCTTGATATATGTTACATTGTGCTCACTACTAAATTACAAATCATTGTTAATTAAAATTGGCTTTGATATACCTTGGAATCCGAGTGGATTCATTACTTGAGCACTTTATGCCTAGCTTAATGGCTTTAAAGAAAGCGCTGTCAGGGAGACAACCCGGAAGTTTCAGAGAGTCATTTATTTCTGTTGTGTGCTTTTATATAGTTTAAAAACAAAAAATAAATAAAGAGGGGAACCTAAAAACTTTTCAAAAAGGAAAGTGAAAGTGAGAAAGAGAAGCATTGTCGAAGTGGGAGCTAACCTTGAACTTTGTTCATGCTCACGGAAAAATTGTGAATCTTAATTACAGAAACTTTTCATCAAAAATAATTATCCCCTTGTACAATCCATTGTACTATAAAAATAATGTGCCAATGTTTGCCTTTAGGATGTTTACAGTGCTTGTTGGTTTGTACGGTGCAGGATAGAAACTTTGGTTGTAGTGCGTGATTTTACATTTTTAACTGGAACGTCAAACGGTTCTGATTCTTTTTGCACTGTCTTTCTATACAACTTGTTTAGTTTTCCTAATTTTTGTAGAATTGTTTGGGTATCTTAAGTATTGTGATTGTTCAGATTGCTACAGACTGTTCTGTTTTTGACAGATTCTGTTTTTGATGCATAGTTTGCTTGTTTTGATGAATCTATCAATTTATATCAGTGGATTAAGCCATGTAAAAGCTATATTACAGTAGACACAATGAAAAAACAAAATATGAATTGGTTTTCAACAGTACTTAGAGTGGTGATTTGCTTTATTATACTAACGGATCTTACCGAGTTTTCTGTTAAAGTTTTGTGTGGATGAAGTGTCTAATCGAGGATGTCTCGATATGAGGAAAAGGAAGAGAGGCAAGAGCTCAAGTTGGGGATGCCTGAGGCACCCCAAGTAAATATTCAAGGAGACTCAAGCATCTAAGCTTGGGGATGCCCCGGAAGGCATCCCCTCTTTCTTCAACAAGTATCGGTATGTTTTCGGATTCGTTTCGTTCATGTGATATGTGCAACCTTGGAGCGTCTTTTGGATTTAGTTTTCATTTTTATTTTATGCACCATGCTGGTATGATATAGTCATTGGTGGATTTATAGAATGCTCATTGCAATTCACTTAAATCTTTTGAGTATGGCTGTATAGAATGCTTCATGTGCTTCACTTATATCATTTGAAGTCTGGATTGCCTGTTTCTCTTCACATAGAAAACCGCCATTTGTAGAATGCTCTTTTGTTTCACTTATATTTGTTAGAGCGTGGGCATATCTTTTGTAGAAAGAATTAAACTCTCTTGCTTCACTTATATCTATTTAGAGAGATGACAGGAATTGGTCATTCACATGGTTAGTCATAAAATCATACATAAACTTGTAGATCGCTGAATATGATATGTTTGATTCCTTGCAATAGTTTTGCGATATAAAAATGGTGATATTAGTCATGCTAGTGGGTGGTTGTGGATTGTAGAGACACTTGTGTTGAGGTTTGCAAGTCCCGTAGCATGCACGTATGGTCACCATTGTGTGACAAATTTGAAGCATGGGGTGTTTCTTTGATTGTCTTCCTTATGAGTGGCGGTCGGGGACGAGCGATGGTCTTTTCCTACCAATCTATCCCCCTAGGGGCATGCGTAGTAGTACTTTGCTTCGAGGGCTAATAAACTTTTGCAATAAGTATATGAGTTCTTTATGACTAATGTGAGTCCATGGATTATACGCAGTTTTACCTTTCCATCATTGCTAGCCTCGTTGGTACCGTGCATCACCCTTTCTCACCTCGAGAGTCGGTGCAAACTTCGCCGGTGCATCCAAAACCCATGATACGATGCACTCTATCACACATAAGCCTCCTTATATCTTCCTCAAAACAGCCACCATACCTACCTATCATGGCATTTCGATAGCCATTCCGAGATATATTGCCATGCAACTTTCATCATCATCATATACATGACTTGAGCATTCATTGTCATATTGCTTTGCATGATCGTAAGATAGCTAGCATGATGTTTTCATGGCTTGTCCGTTTTTTGATGTCATTGCTACGCTAGATCATTGCACATCCTAGTACACCGCCGGAGGCATTCATATAGAGTCATATCTTTGTTCTAGTATCGAGTTGTAATATTGAGTTGTAAGTAAATAAAAGTGTGATGATCATCATTATAGAGCATTGCCCCAAAAAAAAGAAAAAGAAAAAAAAAGAAAAATGGGAAAGGCCAAAGAAGCCTAAATAAAAAAGGGGGCCAAAGAAGCCCACCCCAAAAAAAAGAAAAAAGGGAAAAAAGAAAGAAAAAGAAAAGGGGCAATGTTACTATCCTTTTTCCACACTTTTGCTTCAAAGTAGCACCATGTTCTTCATATAGAGAGTCTCCTATATTGTCACTTTCATATACTAGTGGGAATTTTCATTATAGAACTTGGCTTGTATATTCCAACGATGGGCTTCCTCAAATGCCCTAGGTCTTCATGAGCAAGCAAGTTGGATGCACACCCACTTAGTCTTCAGTTTGAGCTTTCATACACTTATAACTCTTAGTGCATCCGTTGCATGGCAATCCCTACTCCTCACATTGACATCAATTGATGGGCATCTCCATAGCCGTTGATTAGCCGCGTTGATGTGAGACTTTCTCCTTTTTTGTCTTCTCCACATAACCTCCATCATTATATTCTATTCCACCTATAGTGCTATATCCATGGCTTGCGCTCATGTATTGCGTGAGGGTTGAAAAAGCTGAAGCGTGTTAAAAAGTATGAACCAATTGCTCGGCTTGTCATCGGGGTTGTGCATGATGGGAGCATTTTGTGTGACGAAAATGAAGCATGGCCAAACCATATGATTTTGTAGGGATAAGCTTGCTTTTGCCTTGTTGTTTTGAAAAGACATGATTGCTTTATTGGTACGCTCGAAGTATTATTGTTTTTATGTCAAATGATAGACTATTGCTTTGAATCACTCGTGTCTTAATATTCATGCCATGATTAGATATATGATCTGTTGGGGAACGTTGCAGAAAATAAAAAATTTCTACGCTTCACGAAGATCAATCTATGGAGTCATCTAGCAACGAGAGAGAGGAGTGCATCTACATACCCTTGTAGATCGCGAGCGGAAGCGTTCAAGAGAACGGGGTTGAGGGAGTCGTACTCGTCGTGATCCAAATCACTGATGATCCTAGTGCCAAACGGATAGCACCTCTGTGTTCAACACACGTACGGTTGGGGAAGATGTCTACTCCTTCCTGATCCAGCAAGGGGGGGGGAGAGGTTTATGGAGATCCAGCAGCACAACGGCGTGGTGGTGGAAGCAGCGGTGATCTCGGCAGGGCTTCACCAAGCTTCAGCGAGAGGGAGAGGTGGTACGGGGGGAGAGGGAGGCGCCAGGGACTAGGTTGCACAGCCCTCCCTCCCCCCTCTTTATATAGGGGCCATGGGGGGGGGGGGCGCCGGCCCCCTAGACATTGAATCTCAAGGGGGGGGGCAAGGGGGGAACTTTCCCCCCAAGCCAAGTGGGGCGCCCCCCCACCCCTAGGGTTTCCAACCCTAGGCGCAGGGGAGGCCCAAGGGGGGTGCACCATCCCATCAGGGGCTGGTTCCCCTCCCACTTCAGCCCATGGGGCCCTCCGGAATAGGTGGCCCCACCCGGTGGACACCCGGGACCCTTCCGGTGGTCCCGGTACAATACCGGTGACACCGAAACTTTCCCGCTGGCCAAAACTAGACTTCCTATATACAATTCTTCACCTTCGGACCATTCCGGAACTCCTCGTGACGTCCGGGATCTCATCCGGGACTCCGAACAACTTTCGGGTTACCGCATACTAGTATCTCTACAACCCTAGCGTCACCGAACCTTAAGTGTGTAGACCCTACGGGTTCGGGAGACACGCAGACATGACCGAGATGACTCTCCGGTCAATAACCAACATCGGGATCTGTATACCCATGTTGGCTCCCACATGCCCCTCGATGATCTCATCGGATGAACCACGATGTTGAGGATTCAAGTAATCCCGTATACAGTTCCCTTTGTCAATCGGTACGTTACTTGCCCGAGATTCGATCGTCGGTATCCCAATACCTCGTTCAATCTCGTTACTGGCAAGTCACTTTACTCGTACCGTAATGCATGATCCCGTGACCAAACACTTGGTCACATTGAGCTCATTATGATGATGCATTACCGAGTGGGCCCAGAGATACCTCTCCGTCATACGGAGTGACAAATCCCAGTCTCTATCCGTGTCAACCCAACAGACACTTTCGGAGATACCTGTAGCATACCTTTATAGCCACCCAGTTACGTTGTGACGTTTGGTACACCCAAAGCACTCCTACGGCATCCGGGAGTTACACGATCTCATGGTCTAAGGAAATGATACTTGACATTGGAAAAGCTCTAGCAAACAAACTACACGATCTTGTGCTATGCTTAGGATTGGGTCTTGTCCATCACATCATTCTCCTAATGATGTGATCCCGTTATCAATGACATCCAATGTCCATAGTCAGGAAACCATGACTATCTGTTGATCAACGAGCTAGTCAACTAGAGGCTCACTAGGGACATGTTGCGGTCTATGTATTCGCACGTGTATTACGATTTCCGGATAACACAATTATAGCATGAATAATAGACAATTATCATGAACAAGGAAATATAATAATAATCATTTTATTATTGCCTCTAGGGCATATTTCCAACAGTCTCCCACTTGCACTAGAGTCAATAATCTAGTTACATTGTGATGAATCGAACACCCATAGAGTTCTCGTGTTGATCATGTTTTGCTCGCGGAAGAGGTTTAGTCAACGGATCTGCGACATTCAGATTCGTATGCACTTTGCAAATATCTATGTCTCCATCTTGAACATTTTCACGAATGGAGTTGAAGCGACGCTTGATGTGCCTGGTCTTCTTGTGAAACCTGGGCTCCTTGGCAAGGGTAATAGCTCCAGTGTTGTCACAGAAGAGAGTGATCGACCCCGACGCATTGGGTATGACTCCTAGGTCGGTGATGAACTCCTTCATCCAGATTGCTTCATGCGCTGCCTTTGAGGCTGCCATGTACTCTGCTTCACATGTAGATCCCGCCATGACGCTTTGCTTGCAACGGCACCAGCTTACTTCCCCTCCATTAAAAATACACACGTATCCGGTTTGTGACTTAGAGTCATCCAGATCTGTGTCGAAGCTAGCGTCGACGTAACCCTTTACGATGAGCTCTTCGTCACCTCCATATACGAGAAACATATCCTTAGTCCTTTTCTGGTACTTCAGGATGTTCTTGACCGCTGTCTAGTGTTCCATGCCGGGATTACTTTGGTACCTTCCTACCAAACTTACGGCAAGGTTTACATCAGGTCTGGTACACATCATGGCATACATAATAGACCCTATAGCCGAAGCATAGGGGATAACACTCATCTTTTCTCTATCTTCTGCCGTGGTCGGGCATTGAGCTGAGCTCAATTTCACACCTTGCAACACGGGCAAGAACCCCTTCTTGGATTGATCCATATTGAACTTCTTCAATATCTTATCAAGGTATGTGCTTTGTGAAAGACCTATGAGGCGTCTCGATCTATCCCTATAGATCTTGATGCCTTATATGTAAGCAGCTTCTCCAAGGTCCTTCATTGAAAAACACTTATTCAAGTAGGCCTTAATGCTTTCCAAAAGTTCTATATCATTTCCCATCAAAAGTATGTCATCTACATATAATATGAGAAATGCTACAGAGCTCCCACTCACTTTCTTGTAAACGTAGGCTTCTCCATAAGTCTGCATAAACCCAAACGCTTTGATCATCTCATCAAAGTGAATGTTCCAACTCCGAGATGCCTGCACCAGCCCATAAATGGATCGCTGGAGTTTGCATACCTTGTCAGCATTCTCAGGATCAACAAAACCTTCCGGCTGCATCATATACAGTTCTTCCTTAAGATAGCCGTTAAGGAATGCCGTTTTGACGTCCATTTGCCATATCTCATAATCATAGTATGCAGCAATTGCTAACATGATTCAGACGGACTTCAGCTTTGCTACGGGAGAGAAAGTCTCATCATAGTCAACCCCTTGAACTTTTCGATAACCCTTAGCAACAAGTCGAGCTTTATAGATGGTAACATTACCATCCGCGTCCGTCTTCTTCTTAAAGATCCATTTGTTTTCTATTGCTCGCCGATCATCTGGCAAGTCTGTCAAAGTCCATACTTTGTTTTCATACATGGATCCTATCTCGGATTGCATGGCTTCAAGCCATTTGTTGGAATCTGGGCCTGCCATTGCTTCTTCATAGTTCGAAGGTTCACCGTTGTCTAACAACATGAATTCCAGGACAGGGTTGCCATACCACTCTGGTGTGGAACATGTCCTCGTGGACCTACGAAGTTCAGTAGTAACTTGATCCGAAGTACCTTGATCATCATCATTAGTTTCCTCTCTAGTCGGTGCAGGCACCACAAGAACATCTTCCTGAGCTACGCTACTTTCCGGTTCAAGAGGTAGTACTTCATCTAGTTCCACTTTCCTCCCACTTACTTCTTTCGAGAGAAACTCTTTCCCCAGAAAGGACCCGTTCTTGGCAACAAAGATCTTGCCTTCGGATCTGAGGTAGAAGGTATACCCAATGGTTTCCTTAGGGTATCCTATGAAGACGCATTTTTCCGACTTGGGTTTGAGCTTTTCAGGTTGGAGTTTCTTGACATATGCATCGCATCCCCAAACTTTTAGAAACGACAGCTTAGGTTTCTTGCCAAACCATAATTCATACGGTGTCGTCTCAACAGATTTAGACGGTGCCCTATTTAAAGTGAATGTAGCTGTCTCTAGAGCGTATCCCCAAAATGATAGCGGTAAATCGGTGAGTGACATCATAGATCACACCATATCCAATAGAGTGCGATTTCGACGTTCGGACACACCATTACGCTGAGGTGTTCCAGGCGGCGTGAGTTGTGAAACGATTCCACATTTCCTTAAGTGCGTACCAAATTCGTGACTTAAATATTCTCCCCCACGATCTGATAGTAAGAACTTTATCTTTCGGTCACGTTGATTCTCTACCTCATTCTGAAATTCCTTGAACTTTTCAAAGGTCTCAGACTTGTGTTTCATCAAGTAGACATACCCATATCTACTCAAGTCGTCAGTGAGAGTGAGAACATAACGATAGCCTCCGCGAGCCTCAATGCTCATTGGACCGCACACATCAGTATGTATGATTTCCAATAAGTCGGTTGCTCGCTCCATTGTTCCGGAGAACGGAGTCTTGGTCATTTTTCCCATGAGGCATGGTTCGCATGTGTCAAATGATTCGTAATCGAGAGACTCTAAAAGTCCATCAGCATGGAGCTTCTTCATGCGCTTGACACCAATGTGACCAAGGCGGTAGTGCCACAAGTATTTGGGACTATCGTTATCAACCTTACATCTTTTGGTATTCACATTATGAATATGTGTAACATTATGTTCGAGATTCATTAAGAATAAACCATTGACCAGCGGGGCATGACCATAAAACATATCTCTCATATAAATAGAACAACCATTATTCTCATATTTAAATGAGTAGCCATCTCGTATTAAACGAGATCCAGATACAATGTTCATGCTCAAAGCTGGCACTAAATAACAATTATTGAGGTTTAAAACTAATCATGTAGGTAAATGTAGAGGTAGCATGCCGACGGCGATCACATCGACCTTGGAACCATTCCCGACACGCATCGTCACCTCGTCCTTCGCTAGTCTCTGCTTATTCTGCAGCTCCTATTTTGAGTTACAAATATGAGCAACCTCACCGGTATCAAATACCCAGGAGCTACTACGAGTAATGGTAAGGTACACATCAATTACATGTATATCACATATACCTTTAGTGTTGCCGGCCTTCTTGTCCGCTAAGTATTTGGGGCAGTTCCGCTTCCATTGTTCGCTTCTCTTGCAATAAAAGCACTCAGTCTCAGGTTTGGGTCCATTCTTTGGCTTCTTCCCGGTAACTGGCTTACCGGGCGCGGCAACTCCCTTGCCGTCCTTCTTGAAGTTCTTCTTACCCTTGCCTTTCTTGAACTTAGTGGTTTATTGACCATCAACACTTGATGTTCCTTTTTGATTTCCACCTCCGCTGATTTCAGCATTGAAAATACTTCAGGAATAGTTTTCACCATCCCCTGCATATTGTAGTTCATCACAAAGCTCTTGTAGCTAGGTGGGAGCGACTGAAGGATTCTGTAAATGACCGCCTCGTCCGGGAGGTTAATGTCCAGCTGGGACAGGCGGTTGTGCAACCCAGACATTTTGAGTATGTGCTCACTGACAGAACTATTTTCCTCCATCTTACAACTGTAGAACTTGTCAGAGACTTCATATCTCTCCACCCGGGCATGAGCTTGGAAAACCATTTTTAGCTCTTCGAACATCTCATATGCTCCGTGTTGCTCGAAACGCTTTTGGAGCCCCGGTTCTAAGCTGTAAAGCATGCCGCACTAAACGAGGGAGTAATCATCAGCACGTGACTGCCAAGCGTTCATAACATCTTGGTTCTCTGGGATGGGTGCGTCACCTAGCGGTCCTTCTAGGACATATGCTTTCTTGGCAGCTATGAGGATGATCCTCAGGTTCCGGACCCAGTCCGTATAGTTGCTGCCATCATCTTTCAGCTTGGTTTTCTCTAGGAATGCGTTGAAGTTGAGGTTGACATGAGCGTTGGCCATTTGATCTACAAGACATTTTGCAAAGGTTTTTAGACTAAGTTCATGATAATTAAGTTCATCTAATCAAATTATTTAATGAACTCCCACTCAGATTAGACATCCCTCTAGTCATCTAAGTGATACATGATCCGACTCAACTAGACCGTGTCCGATCATCACGTGATACGGACTAGTCATCATCGGTGAACATCTCCATGTTGATCGTATCTTCCATACGACTCATGTTCGACCTTTCGGTCTCTTGTGTTCCGTGGCCATGTCTGTACATGCTAGGCTCGTCAAGTCAACCTAAGTGTTTTGCATATGTAAATCTGTCTTACACCCGTTATATGTGGATGTTGGAATCTATCACACCCAATCATCACGTGGTGCTTCGAAACAACAAACTTTCGCAACGGTGCACAGGTAGGGGGAACACTTTCTTGAAATTATTATGAGGGATCATCTTAGTTACTACCGTCGTTCTAAGCAAATAAGATGCAAAAACATGATAAACATCACATGCAATCAAATAGTGACATGATATGGCCAATATCATATTGCTCCTTCGATCTCCATCTTCGGGGCACCATGATCATCTTCGTCACCGGCATGACACCATGATCTCCATCATCATGATCTCCATCATCGTGTCTCCATGAAGTTGTTTGCCAACTATTACTTCTACTACTTTGGCTAACGGTTTAGAAATAAAGTAAAGTAATTACATGGCATTTATTCATTGACACGCGGGTCATACAATAATTAAGACAACTCCTATGGATCCTGCCAGTTGTCATACTCATCGACATGCAAGTCGTGATTCCTATTACAAGAACATGATCTCATACATCACATATATATCATTCATCACAACCTTTTGGCCATATCACATCACAAGGCATATGCTGCAAAAACAAGTTAGACGTCCTCTAATTGTTGTTGCATGTTGTTACGTGGCTGCAATAGGGTTCTAGCAAGAACGTTTCTTACCTACGTAAAAGCCACAACGTGATATGCCAATTTCTATTTACCCTTCATAAGGACCCTTTTCGTCGAATCCTATTCGACTAAAGTGGGAGAGACAGACACCCGCTAGCCACCTTATGCAACTAGTGCATGTCAGTCGGTGGAACCTGTCTCACGTAAGCGTACGTGTAAGGTGGGTCCAGGCCGCTTCATCCCACGATGCCGCCGAAACAAGATAAGACTAGTAGTGGCAAGAAAATTGACAACATCTACGCCCACAACAAATTTGTGTTTGATGACCCGTAAGTATACGGGATCGCAACAGTTTTCGATAAGTAAGAGTGTCAAACCCAACGAGGAGCTAAAGGTAGAATAAATATTCCCTCAAGTTCTATCGACCATCGATACAACTCTACGCACGCTTGACGTTCGCTTTACCTAGAACAAATATGAAACTAGAAGTACTTTGTAGGTGTGATTGGATAGGTTTGCAAGATAATAAAGAGCACGTAAACATAAACTAGGGGCTGTTTAAATAAAGATGCAAATAAAGTAAATATAGCGAGTGTGGAAAAGTGGTGGTAGGAGTTGTGAAATTGTCCCTAGGCAATTGACTATGTTACTAGACCGGTAATCACTATTGCAATTCTATTGAGGGAGAGGCATAAGCTAACATACTTTCTCTACTTGGATCATATGTACTTATGATTGGAACTCTAGCAAGCATCCGCAACTACTAAAGATTCATTAAGGTAAAACCCAACCATAGCATTAAGCGTCAAGTCCCCTTTTATCCCATATGCAAACAACCTACTTACTCGGGTCTGTGCTTCTGTCACTCACGCCACCCACCATAAGCAAATCATAAACATATTGCAAACCCTATAGCGGGAATCCCTCACGCTTGCGCGACACGGAGGGCACAATAGGACAGCACCAATAATAAAACATGCAACTCAAACCAATCATAGCAATTCATCAATCACCGATAGGACAACGAAAATCTACTTAGACATCATAGGATGGCAACACATCATTGGAAAATAATATGAAGCATAAAGCACCATGTTCAAGTAGAGGGTACAGCGGGTTGCGGGAGAGTGGACCGCTGAATATAGAAGGGGGAAGGTGATGGAGATGTTGGTGAAGATGACGGCGGTGTTGGTGAAGATCGCGGTGATGATGATGGCCCCCGGCAGCGCTCCGGCGCCACCGGAAGCAAGGGGGAGAGGGCCCCCCTTCTTCTTCTTCTTCCTTGACCTCCTCCCTAGATGGGAGAAGGGTTTCCCCTCTGGTCCTTGGCTCCCATGGCTTGGGAGGGGCGAGAGCCCCTCCGAGATTGGATCTATCTCTCTGTTTCTGCGTTTCCTGATTCTACCCCTTCACCGTTTCCTTTATATCTGGAGATCCGTAACTCCGACTGGGGTGAATCTTTCTCCCAGATCTTTCTCATAAAATTAGCTTTCTTGCGCCAAAGAAGAGGGTCAACCGCCTTACGGGTGGACCACGAGGGTCAGGGGCGCGCCT
>NC_041381.1:617186888-617221615 GCF_002162155.2 Triticum dicoccoides
CCACCCCGGACACCGTTTCGCGTTGATTTCACTTCCCAAAAATCATAAATATTCCAAAAAAATCTCCGTCCGTTTTTATCCCGTTTGGACTCCGTTTGATATTGGGTTTCTGTGAAACAAAAAACATGCAACAAACAGGAACTGGCACTGGGCACTGGATCAATATATTAGTCCCAAAAAATAGTATAAAAAATTGCCAAAAGTATATAAAATTTGGAGAATATTGGCATGGAACAATCAAAAATTATAGATACGACGGAGACGTATCAGTATCCCCAAGCTTAATTCCTGCTCGTCCTTGAGTAGGTAAATGATAAAAAGATTATTTTTTATGTGGAATGCTACCTAGCATAATCTTGATCATATGTCTTATCATGGCATGAATATTAAGACATGAGTGATTCAAAGCAATAGTCTATCATTTGACATAAAAATAATAATACTTCGAGCGTACCAATAAAGCAATCATGTCTTTTCAAAACAACATGGCCAAAGAGAGTTATCCCTACAAAATCATATAGTCTGGCTGTTGCTCTATCTTCATCACACAAAGTATTTAATCATGCACAACCCCGATGACAAGCCAATCAATTGTTTCATACTTTAATAATCTCAAACTTTTTCAACTTTCACGCAATACATGAGCGTGAGCCATGGACATAGCACTATAGGTGGAATAGAATATGATGGTGGGGGTTATGTGGAGAAGACAAAAAAAGGAGAAAGTCTCACATCGACTAGGCGTATCAACGGGCTATGGAGATGCCCATCAATAGATATCAATGTGAGTGAGTAGGGATTGCCATGCAACGGATGCACTAGAGCTATAAGTGTATGGAAGCTCAAAATGAAACTAAGTGGGTGTGCATCCAACTTGCTTGCTCATGAAGACCTCGGGCATTTGAGGAAGCCCATCATCGGAATATACAAGCCAAGTTCTATAATGAAAATTCCCACTAGTATATGAAAGTGAAAGCATAGGAGACTCTCTCTATGAAGAACATGGTGCTACTCTGAAGCACAAGTGTGGTAAAAGGATAGTAACACTGCCCCTTCTCTCTTTTTCTCTCAATTTTTTATTTAATTTTTTTTGTGGGCTTCTTTGGCCTCTTTTTTTATTTGGGCTTCTTTGGCCTATTTTATTTTCATAAAGTCCGGAGTCTCATCCCGACTTGTGGGGGAATCATAGCCTCCATCATCCTTTCCTCACTGGGGCAATACTCTAATAATGATGATCATCACACTTTTATTTACTTACAACTCAATATCTAGAACAAAGATATGACTCTATATGAATGCCTCCGGCGGTGTACCAGGATGTGCAATGATCTAGCGTAGCAATGACATCAAAAAACGGACAAGCCATGAAAACATCATGCTAGCTATCTTACGATTATGCAAGGCAATATGACAATGAATGCTCAAGTCATGTATATGATGATGATAGAGGTTGCATGGCAATATATCTCGGAATGGCTATGGAAATGCCATGATAGGTAGGTATGGTGGCTGTTTTGAGGAAGATATAAGGAGGCTTATGTTTGATAGAGCGTATCATATCACGGGGTTTGGATGCACCGGCGAAGTTTGCACCAACTCTCAAGGTGAGAAAGGGCAATGCACGGTACCGAAGAGGCTAGCAATGATGGAAGGGTGAGAGTGCGCATAATCCATGGACTCAACATTAGTCATAAAGAACTCATATACTTATTGCAAAAATCTACAAGCCATTGAAAACAAAGTACTATGCGCATGCTCCTAGGGGGATAGATTGGTAGGAAAAGACCATCGCTCGTCCCCGACCGCCACTCATAAGGAAGACAATCAATAAATAAAATTGTGCTCCAACTTCATCACAAAGCGGTTCACCGTACGTGCATGCTACGGGAATCACAAACCTCAACACAAGTGTCTCTACAATCCAAAACCACCACTAGCATGACTCTAATATCACCATCTTTATATCGCAAAACTATTGCAAGGAATCAAACATATCATATTCAACGATCTACAAGTTTATGTAGGATTTTATAACTAACCATGTGAATGACCAATTCCTGTCATCTCTCTAAATAGATATAAGTGAAGCAAGAGATTGAATTCTTTCTACAAAAGATATGCCCACGCTCTAACAAATATAAGTGAAGCAAAAGAGCATTCTATAAATGGCGGTTTTCTATGTGAAGAGAAACAGGCAATCCAGACTTCAAATGATATAAGTGAAGCACATGAAGCATTCTATAAAGCCACACTCAAAAGATATAGGTGAAGTGCAATGAGCATTCTATAAATCAACCAAGGATTATCTCATACCAGCATGGTTCATAAAAGAAAAATGAAAACTAAATGCAAAAGATGCTCCAAGATTTGCACATATCACATGAATGAAACGAATCCGAAAACATACCGTTATTTGTTGAAGAAAGAGGGGATGCCTTCCCAGCATCCCCAAGCTTAGACGCTTGAGTCTCCTTGAATATTTATTTGGGGTGCCTCGGGCATCCCCAATCTTGAGCTCTTGCCTCTCTTCCTTCTTCTCACATCGAAACCTTCTCAATCATCGAACACTTCATCCACACAAAACTTCAACAGAAAACTCGGTAAGATCCGTTAGTATAATAAAGCAAATCACTACTCTAAGTACTGTAGCAAACCAATTCATATTTTGTTTTTGCATTTTTTCTACTTTAATATAGCTTTTCCATGGCTTAATCCACTGATATAAATTGATAGATTCATCAAAACAAGCAAACTATGCATCAAAAACAGAATCTGTCAAAAACAGAACAGTCTGTAGCAATCTGAACATCCACCATACTTATGGTCCCCATAAATTCTAAGAAAATTAGGAAAAATAAACAAGTTGTATAGAAAGACAGTGCAAAAGGAATCAGAACCAATTGACGTTCCAGTTAAAAATGTAAAATCACGCACTACAGCCAAAGTTTCTGTCCAGCACCGTACAAACCAACAAGCATTGTAAACATCCTAAAGGCAAACCTTGGCACATTATTTTTATAATACAATGGAATTGTACAAGGGGATAATTATTTTTGTTGAAAAGTTTCTGAAATCAAGATTCACAAAGTTTCCGTGAGCATGAAAAAAGTTCAAGGCTAGCTCCCACTTCAACAATGCTTGTCTTTCTCACTTTCACTTTCCTTTTTGAAAAGTTTTGAGGTTCCCCTCTTTATTTTTTTGTTTTTAAACTATATGAAAGCACTCAACAGAAATAGATGACTCTCTAAAACTTCCGGGTTGTCTCCCTGGCAGCGCTTTCTTTAAAGCCATTAAGCTAGGCATTTAGTGCTCAAGTAATGAATCCACCCGGATCCCAAGGTATATCAAAGCCAATTTTAATTAACAATGATTTATAGTTTAGTAATGAGCACAAAGTAACATAAATCATGTAATGACAAAGTCTAACTCTCTTCCTATGCATAGGCATGTCATAAAAGAACAATTCATGCACACCAAGTAAAGGCCAATGCATAGTATAAGCAGCTTCTTGCAATTCTATCGTGTTTGAAACATAAGGAGGCGGAGATAGAGTTCCTCTCTCATAATAATTGCAAGTAGGAGCAGCAAGCACATGCATATTATATTTATCAAAATCATCATTTGCAACGGTAAAAGGCAACCCATCAATATAATCCTTAATAAGTGCAAACTTCTCCAATATAGTATAATCGGGAGAATTCAAAAAGATAATAGGACTATCATGCGTGGGCGCAATAGTGACAATTTCATGTTTAACATAAGGAACTATAGCAAGTTCGTCTCCATAAGCATCATTCATATTGGCATCTTGGCCACAAGCATAGCAAGCATCATCAAAAAGGGATATTTCAAACAAATTCAAGGGATCATAGCAATCATCCTTCGGTGAGCACGAAGGGGAATTAAATAATGTATGAGTTGGAGGGTTACTCTCATTAGAAGGTGAGCACGGGTAGCTAATCCGCTCTTCCTCCTTTTGTTCTTCGCTCTTCTCATCATCTGTGACGCCCCCGATTTAATCATACACTAATCATGCACGCAAATGTGTACGATCAAGATCAGGGACTCACGGGAAGATATCACAACACAACTCTAAATGTAAAATAAGTCATACAAGCATCATAATACAAGCCAGGGGCCTCGAGGGCTCGAATACAATTGCTCGATCATAGACGAGTCAGCGGAAGCAACAATATCTGAGTACAGACATAAGTTAAACAAGTTTGCCTTAAAAAGGCTAGCACAAACGAGGATACAGATCGAAAGAGGCGCAGGCCTCCTGCCTGGGATCCTCCTAACTACTCCTGGTCGTCGTCAGCAGGCTGCACGTAGTAGTAGGCACCTCCGGTGTAGTAGGAGTTGTCGTCGACGGTGGTGTCTGGCTCCTGGGCTCCGACATATGGTTGCGACAACCAGGTAGAAGGGAAGGGGAAAAGGGGGGAGAAAAGCAACCGTGAGTACTCATCCAAAGTACTCGCAAGCAAGGAGCTACACTACATATGCATGCGTATATGTGTAAAAAGGCAATATCGGTGGACTGAACTGCAGAATGCCAGAATAAGAGGGGGATAGCTAGTCCTATCGAAGACTACGCTTCTGGAAGCCTCCGTCTTGCAGCATGTAAAAGAGAGTAGATTGAAGTCCTCCAAGTAGCATCGCATAGCATAATCCTACCCGGCGATCCTCCCCTCGTCGCCCTATGGAAAAGCGATCACCGGGTTGTCTGTGGAACTTGTCTGGGTGTGTTTTATTAAATATCCAGCTCTAGTTGTCATAAGGTCAAGGTACAACTCCGGATCGTCCTTTTACCGAGGGACACGGCTATTCGAATAGATTAACTTCCTTGCAGGGGTGCACCACATAACCCAACACACTCGATCCCATTTGGCCGGACACACTTTCCTAGGTCATGCCCGGCCTCGGAAGATCAACATGTCACAGCCCCACCTAGGCACAATAGAGAGGTCAGCACGCCGGTCTAAATCCTATGCGCGCAGGGGTCTGGGCCCATCGCCCATTGCACACCTGCACGTTGCGTACGCGGCCGGAAGCAGACCTAGCAACCTCCATTACAAAGGAAGTTGCGTTAACGCAGTCCAACCCAGCGTGCGCCGCTCAGTCCCTGACGTCACAAAGGCTTCGGCTGATACCACAACGTCGAGTGCCCATATCTTTCCCGCGTAGTTGGTTAGTGCGTATAGTCCAGTGGCCAGACTCAGATCAAATACCAAGATCTCGTTAAGCGTGTTATTATGAAGTAACCGCGGACGCCGACCAGGGCCAGACCCACCTCTCATCTAGGTGGTCTCAACCTGCCCTGTCGCTCCTCCACAAAGTAACAGTCGGGGGCCGTCGGGAACTCAGGCCCACCTCTACCGGGATGGAGCCACCTGTCCTTCTAGCCCCCACATCAGAATCACTTGCGGGTACTCAACGAGCTGACCCGACTTTAGTCACCATCTGTATAGTATGTATATATGTATAGTATATACCCGTGATCACCTCCCAAGTGATCACGGCCTGATAGTATAGCAAGGCAGACTGACAAGAATGTAGGGCCAATGATGATAAACTAGCATCCTGAAAGATCGAGGATGTCGCCTAGAGGGAGGTGAATAGGCGCTTTAAAATAATTACGGTTTAGGCTTGAACAAATGCGGAATAAAACTAGCGGTTAATTTGTCAAGCACAAAACCTACAACAACTAGGCTCACCTATGTGCACCAACAACTTATTCTAAGCAAGATAAGCAACTATGTGATAGCAAGATATATGACAAAGAACAATATGGCTATCACAAAGTAAAGTGCATAAGTAAAGGGGCTCGGGTAAGAGATAACCGAGGCACGCGGAGACGATGATGTATCCCGAAGTTCACACCCTTGCGGATCCTAATCTCTGTTTGGAGCGGTGTGGAGGCACAATGCTCCCCAAGAAGCCACTAGGGCCACCGTAATCTCCTCACGCCCTCGCACAATGCAAGATGCCGTGATTCCACTAAGGGACCCTTGAGGGCGGTCACCGAACCCGTACAAATGGCGACCCTTGGGGGCGGTCACCGAACTCGTACACTTTGGCAACCCTTGGGGGTGGTCACCGGTACCCGTCAAATTGCTCGGGGCGATCTCCACAACCTAATTGGAGACCCCGACGCTTGCCCGAAGCTTTACACCACAATGATTGAGCTCCGAACACCACCAACCGTCTAGGGCACCAAGGCACCCAAGAGGAACAAGCTCTAGGGTGCCCAAACACCCAAGAGCAATAAGCTTCTCAAACTTCACTTCCACATATCACCGTGGAGAACTCAAACCGATGCACCAAATGCAATGGCAAGGGCACACGGAGTGCCCAAGTCCTTCTCTCTCAAATCCCACCGAAGCAACTAATGCTAGGGAGGAAAATGAGAGGAAGAACAAGAAGGAGAACACCAAGAACTCCAAGATAAAGATCCAAGGGGTTCCCCACACATAGAGGAGAAAGTGATTGGTGGAAATGTGGATCTAGATCTCCTCTCTCTTTTCCCTCAAAAACTAGCAAGAATCCATGGAGGGATTGAGAGTTAGCAAGCTCGAAGAAGGTCAACAATGGGGGAAGAACACGAGCTCAAAGGATAAGGTTCAATGGGAAAGAAGACCCCCTTTTATAGATGGGAAAAAATCCAACCGTTATGCTCATAGCCCGCACCGAGCGGTAGTACCGCTTGACATCACGGTACTACCGCTAGGGGTAGCGGTACTACTACTAAGGGTAGCGGTACTACTGCTTGCGAGCGGTACTAAAAAGTTACATCCGTGCCTACCACCGCTGGACTTTTGATGAGTTTTTGGTCCCGTGCGGAAGTAGCCACGGAAGTAGGCGCGGTAGTACTGCTCCAAGCGGTAGTACCGCTCCCAAGGGCGGTAGTAAAAAATTACTTCCGCTCCTACCCGCGGTAGTACCGCTGCAGCCTTTTCAGAACACCAAAACTACCACAACTTCTGCATTCGGACTCCGAATTCGACAAAACCAAGTTTGTTGGAAAGCTAGCGACAAGGGCTAACACAATATTGATAGAAATACCAATAATAAGCAAATGAGAAAAGGCCCAAAAGAAAATGGTGAGAACCCTTCCTCGGAAAAGACCGGTAAAACCTCCAACACCGAAAACATCATAGAAGACGCATGCAAACTCCGTTTTCGATGAACTCAAGCTTGTCATCAAGATGACCATAAGCTCTAAGACTCACAAAGAGAACCAAACAAGAACCAAGAAACATGATGCAAGGATGCAATGGTTTGAGCTCTCGACGAACGATACGATCAAGCTACTCACTTGAGAGCCCCCCTTGATAGTACGGCTATCGATCCTATAACCCGGTCTCCCAACTACCACCATGAGACCAGTAAAATAGAAAACCTATCAAGGGCAAACCTTTGCCTTGCACATGATCCACTTGAGCTAGATGATGACGATCTTGTCCTCCGCAAGATGGACCACCTTTCTTGATTGCGTTGGGTCGATGGAGACTAGACGATTGCTCCCCCATACTCCACTATGGGTGAGCCACTCTTCGGCACATCTTCACAAGTCCATTGACACCATAATGGATGGCAAGCTTCAAGCACTTGATCTCTTCGTGATGCTACACTTGAACTTGCACATGACAATCTTGATGACGATCACTACTTGATGTCATCCTTTCCATGGGTTGTATGATATCTTCCTCTTGATGCAAGCCCATGGACATGTACCTAACCCCACATAGAACTCTCACATAGACCATGGGTTAGTACACAAAGTGCAATGGACAATGCTTACCATACCATGGGATCACTTGATCCCTCTCGGTACATCTTTTACGCTTTGTGAGTTGATCAACTTGATTCACTCTTGACTTAGTCTTGATCAACCTTGAATCTTTCAAAATCTCTTAGTTTGGATGATGTCTTGAAGGTAAACATGAATGATCACACAATCTTCTTCTTCAAGACATGCTTGCAATAAGCTCAACACTCACATGACCAATCTTTGGATAATGCCTTAATAGCACCTTGGTCAACACATAAACTCCTTGAAACCAACACATGGACTTCAAGAAATGCCTATGGACAAATCCTTCAAATATAACTCAATGCAACCATTAGTCCATAGAGAATGTCATCAATTACCAAAACCACACATGGGGGCACCGCATGTCCTTTCAATCTCCCCCATTTTGGTAATTGATGACAATCACTTTCAAGAGAGTTTATATAATGAATTATGCATCATCATGCAATGCACCAACCAATAATGCATGCATATGAGATGCAAATGCTAAGGAAACAAAAACCAAAGCTACTCCACAAAACTCTCTGAAACTTCTCCCCCATTGGCATCGATTGCCAAAATGGGCAAAAATCTTAGAAGGCCAATATACATTGTGGTCGTCCATAAATTGTGTATTTCTCAACAAGAGAGTGGAATGCAATACACATATCCAACTGCCAATACTTGGAGGAAGACAAACTATATTGATGCCCAAAGATTGCAACAGAAAGATATGCCACAAAGACATAACAAAGAGAGACACAAGAAATCAAAAGATACCAATTGAAGCAAGCAATCAACGGATATCAATTGAACCAACTAGACCAATGATCCTACATGCCACAAGAATAAAGATATTATGAAAAGTGCAAAGGAGTGTTCTAAAGAAACTAGAGAAGCTCCCCATGATTTGTGCACACATAAGAATTTTTGTATTTGAATACAAAGTGTACAAAATAGGATCATAGCTCCCCCAAAATCAATAGAAACTCACATCCAATGCAAGTGAGCATATAGGAAACAAAGCCTAGCGCTTGCAACAAGCACATGGTTGAGCAACATGTAAAAGAGGCAACTTAAGAATAGGCTCAACCAAAATGATGTGTATGAGTCATGGCGAAGCACTTGAGAAGACTAAGATTAGGATGAGAATTAAGCATCAACATAGTCTTGAAAGAATGAGGCACACGGTGCAAGGCCTATCATTCCCACACACAACTGGCAAATGGGTTCACAAGCTTACTAATAAGCAAAAGAGAACCTATGCTTGTGACAACCCGTGGTGAAGATAGACGAGGGGAGGCTCATCAAGACGAGGGATACCAATTAAGATGGCAAAAACCTCGTAAAGATAAGCAAGAGGAAAATAATCTTCACCACAAAAGAGTGCAACAAGATGCAATGATAGAGGACACGCACTCAAGGCAAAAGCTTTCACAGAGCCACCAAAGAAATAACATAAGAAGACAAGGTGGACGTGAAAGAAAAGATATCAACTAGAGATGTAATTTCTCTCAAGTGTATAAGGTTCTATGTAGACGAAATCATGATGATATATATATCTACAAAGAAGGATGTACACCCGAAATAGTTACAACACGAAGGAACAAGATATCCACAAGGAAGTCATAAATATACCAATAAGATATTTACTTGAAAGCATAGCACATGGCTAGATATGCTCTTATTGTATATAAATGAAGTCCAAACACACATCCATCAAAGGCATCACAACTAGAAACAAGAGATCATCATTGGGATGCTTTGAGAAAGGAAACAAGTATCACAAGATATGAAATGAATATCATGCCAAGATGCAACCTACACAAGGTTGAATGCAAGAGGAGAAAGCATGAATAGATACTTGTTACCGAGATATCATTGGAAGGATGTAGTAGATACCAATTGAAGGTAGATAGTAGTTCATTGATCATCCTAGCTTGACTCCAATATGCACATGGTGACAACACCTTCCTTGTGAGTGAGCTGAGCATCCAATGCATCTCCAAATGTTCCTAGAAGAACAACACAAACTAAACGGTACCCAAACTCATCGGGACCAAATAGTTAGAAACACCAATACATAGGACAAACTCCACATAAATATGTGCATATAGATATGAAAATGAATTTCATGCACATCTCATCCAAATTGAGACTAGGTGGAGTTTCCCCTATATATTGAGTCAAAGAAAGAAAGCATGCCAAATGAAATACATGAAGTAAACATGCATGCTCAAGACTTTCAAAACCCGAAACCAAACAAAGAAATGCCAAGTCAAAAGGATACCAAATGGAGAAATCATCACTTGGAAGATATCATTAAAGATACATCAAGGAATGAGATATCCATTGATACACACTAAACTAAAGATGTCAAACTCCCAAAGAGAGGATGGTTCCAAACAAACCAGGCTCTCCACAAAGTTTCATGATGGCACAAAGTACCAAAAAGAAATGGCTTGCCTTCCACCAAAACACACTTGATAAGGATCACAAGAAGAGTGTTCTAAAGAAAATAGGATAGCTCCCCCACGAGTTGTGCATTATATAGGATTTGCATTTGAATACAAAATGCACAAGGTGGGATCACCACTTTCACTATATCTAGAAAACACTAGACAAGAACAAGAAATAAACAAGATCCACAAGTGCTAGGGAAGACAACGGGAGTTGACACAAACCTTGGCAAGAGAAAAAGGCAAATAAACAAAAGCCAATGTAAAGATGATCAATTAAATTCTACCACACATAAGTGATTACCAATTGTCAAAAGACAAGAAGTATTTGGAAATAATTCCCGGAGGTAGATAGCAAGGATATCCGACATCATCTTCACTCCAAACAAAAAGCAAATTGCAACTTGTAGAACTAACATGCCACCTAGGAACAAGATAATTTACAATATCAATTCTAGGTGACAATATCTCAAATGTACACATTTTCTAGGCTTGTACTATGCACTTACCATATTACTCCCGCATAATGTGATACCAATAAGAAGTTAACAAGAGGCAATAATAGGATCCAACACGAGATAATCAATGGAATTTTTAGAATTTGAATTTCTCATGAGAGATATACCACCTAGCGACTAGATAATCTTGTAATATCAATACTAGATGGTATTCCTCATGTACACACATTTATAGGATTGTGAGGTGCACAAAGCACATCACTCCCCCAAAATGGGATGTTCCATTAATCTCTCACACGAGCCAACTAGGATACAAACAAGAAGCATAAAGGCTCAACGCACGACACACACATACATGATGTGCAAACCAACATACACATACTTGATTGCTCAAGATAAGCAAGTTGGAATCACAACATATACAAACACATGCAAGGAACAAAACCAAAACATGCAAGGGAGGCAAGTAACTTTCAATGTAAGCAATTTTAAGTACAAGTTACCGCAAGGAGGCACATTGGATATAAGAAATAAACTTGATGATTCAATTGACTTGGCTTGAGACAATAAGAGTGATGAAGTCCCCTTAATTCTTCATAATGTAGCCAAGTCTCCAATGCCCTCCAACAACACCTATTGATCAAGTTTGAGCTAGTTGGTCCCCAACAAAGTTGGGTCCTAAGAGGTTAGTCGCAATAGGCTTGGCTACCCAAATGGTTCTTTGCTTCAAACCACTTTGAGTACCAACAAACTTGGCAACCACGTTGCCAACCTTATCCTTCCCAAGAGAATAGACATCATCAATAATAATTGGGTTGGATAAGTTACCACTAGTGCATGAAGAAGCGAGGTGACCTTTCTCACGGCATATGTAGCAACATCTACTCTTCACTTTCTTCTCACTTGATTTCTCAACTTGAGAAGCATTAACTTGAGTCTTCTTGGGAAGAGGCCTTTCTTCAACTTGAGGTTGAGCATGTGATTGAACTTGTGCCCTCTTCCCTTGTTGCTTGACACTAATGGCCTTCTTCTTCAATGGGCAAGATCTAACATGATGCCTTTCTACTTTGCACTTGAAGCAAACAATCTTGGCCGAATTCTTGACTTGTTCTTGGCCCTTCTTTTTGTTCATCTTGGACTTCTTCTTCTTATTGGGGTTGAATCCAAGTCCACCTTTGTCATTGGGGGATTTTTGCACACTCAAGATATTGTTGAGTGTGGATTTCCCTTCATGACATTTTCCAAGTCTTTCTTCAAAGAAGTGACTTGGGCCTTGAGCTCTTTGATTTCCTCTACATGGTTAGTCTCAACACAAGTACTAGAGGAAGTATAAGCTTCATCGTTAGAGCAACAAGGCAAGGAAAGCAATTCATCACAAGATGTACCAACATTGTGAGTAGATGAATTACGAGGACTAGCACATGGCAATATACTATTTTGACTAGAAGTAGTGCTAGTATCCACATGAGGCTCACTAGATGTTACCTTAGCAATCATGGCCTCATGAGCTATCTTTAGCACACTATGGTATACTAGAAGATCATCATGAGAGCTTGAGAGCTTTTCATGACTTTCTTCCAATTTCCCATAATTGCTAGATAGCACCTCAAGTTCAGCCCGTAGCTCAACATTCTCCTTCAAAATGGATGCTTCACAAGCAATAGAATTAGTAGCACAAGCATCATCATTAACAACAAGAGGAGAAGGCAACTTGGCAAGCTCTTTTAAATAATAAGCTTCAAGTTGGGCATGAGACTTGGTGAGTTTGATGAGCTCACCCTTGATGACCCTTGAGCCATTTTCGAGGTGCTCAAAATCCTCAAGGAGTCTAGCATGAGAAACTTCAAGCTTAGCATTTTTAGTTTTGAAATCGTTGGCCACCTCAAGAGCTCTATCATGAGATTCCCTCACTCTAGATAATTCTAGAGCAAAAGTCTCCTCAAGAGATTCGGAGGTGGTTTGTTCATGTTCAAGAGCTTGAGATAGCTCCGCGATCTCATTTGCGTAATCACGCCCATGAGCTTCCATTTTCTCAATGGTGACCTCATGCTCCTCGAGATGAGATTCCAACTCCTCAATATATTTCTTGCCCTCAATGGCAATGGACATAATTTCCATGAAGTTGGAACGAGCAATTTTATTTTTATGAAGAGCTTTAAAAATCATCTCCCCCTTAGTTTTTAAGGAGGCAACATTATCGTTATCTTCATCATTATCCTCATCATCATTAGCATCAACATCATCATCAAGAGACATATTGGGGTACAAAGTAGGAGATACCTTTGATGACTTAGCCATAAGGCAAAAAGAAATAGATGATGATGTAGGATCCCTTGAGGCACCATTAAACACCACATCTTGTTCCATGGAGCGTTCGGTTTCCTCTACATTGTTAGCACAATAATTCGAGGAAATAGATGCATTTTTATCATGGCAACAAGACATAGCAAGCATATCATGATGCGATTTAGTCAAGCAATTTCTACATGATATACAAGGACTATCAACACAAGCATGTGAAACATTTGGAGTGCTCGAAGTGTTAAAGCCCAAAGAAGGAGCATTGCAATAATATAGTGATGAAGGATCATCCACAATAAGCATACTATCACCATTGCAATGACCAACACTACTCACCATATCATTACCTTGTGGCAAACCACATGTAGGTGAAGTAGAAGAAGTTGAGAAGACTATACGACCAGAGGTGGAGGGAGAACAATCATCCCCACAAATCTTGGACACACCATATTTATCTTCAAGCTTTGTCCACAACTCATGAGCATCCCGGAACGGCATGAGTTCAAATATAACTACATTGCTCAAAGCATCGAAAAGCACATTAGAAGCTTGAGCATTGAGATAAGAGTTTTTCTCATCCTCTAAAGATAATCTTTGGGGATCCTTTGGAGGAGAAAAACCCATATCTACAATTCGCTCTAAATTTGGGTCCATGACCCTAAAGAGATTAAGCATGCGAATTACCCAAACATCAAAATTTGTGCCATTGAAACTAAGAGTGTCAGAGAATCCTAATCCCCTAGTCGACATCTTTACTCTCTAGGCGGTAAAGCCAAATAAAGAGAGACCTGGCTCTGATACCAATTGAAAGATCGAGGATGTCGCCTAGAGGGGGGGGTGAATAGGCGCTTTAAAATAATTACGGTTTAGGCTTGAACAAATGCGGAATAAAACTAGCGGTTAATTTGTCAAGCACAAAGCCTACAACAACTAGGCTCACCTATGTGCACCAACAACTTATGCTAAGCAAGATAAGAAACTATGTGATAGCAAGATATATGACAAAGAACAATATGGCTATCACAAAGTAAAGTGCATAAGTAAAGGGGCTCGGGTAAGAGATAACCGAGGCACGCGGAGACGACGATGTATCCCGAAGTTCACACCCTTGCGGATGCTAATCTCCATTTGGAGCGGTGTGGAGGCACAAAGCTCCCCAAGAAGCCACTAGGGCCACCGTAATCTCCTCACGCCCTCGCACAATGCAAGATGCCGTGATTCCACTAAGGGACCTTGAGGGCGGTCACCGAACCCGTACAAATGGCGACCCTTGGGGGCGGTCACCGAACCTGTAGACTTTGGCAACCCTTGGGGGCGGTCACCGGTACCCGTCAAATTGCTCGGGGCGATCTCCACAACCTAATTGGAGACCCCAACGCTTGCCCGGAGCTTTACACCACAATGATTGAGCTCCGAACACCACCAACCGTCTAGGGCACCAAGGCACCCAAGAGGAACAAGCTCTAGGGTGCCCAAACACCCAAGAGTAATAAGCTTCTCAAACTTCACTTCCACGTATCACCGTGGAGAACTCAAACCGATGCACCAAATGCAATGGCAAGGGCACACGGAGTGCCCAAGTCCTTCTCTCTCAAATCCCACCGAAGCAACTAATGCTAGGGAGGAAAATGAGAGGAAGAACAAGAAGGAGAACACCAAGAACTCCAAGATCAAGATCCAAGGGTTCCCCTCACATAGAGGAGAAAGTGATTGGTGGAAATGTGGATCTAGATCTCCTCTCTCTTTTCCCTCAAAAACTAGCAAGAATCCATGGAGGGATTGAGAGTTAGCAAGCTCGAAGAAGGTCAACAATGGGGGAAGAACACGAGCTCAAAGGATAAGGTTCAATGGGGAAGAAGACCCCCTTTTATAGGTGGGAAAAATCCAACCGTTATGCTCACAACCCGCACCGAGCGGTAGTACGGCTTGACATCACGGTACTACCGCTAGGGGTAGCGGTACTACTGCTAAGGGTAGCGGTACTACTGCTTGCGAGCGGTACTAAAAAATTACATCCGTGCCTATCACCGCTGGACATTTGACGAGTTTTTGGTCCTGTGCGGAAGTAGCCACAGAAGTAGGCGCGGTAGTACTGCTCCAAGCGGTAGTACCGCTCCCAAGGGCGGTAGTAAAAAAATACTTCCGCTCCTACCCGCGGTAGTACCGCTGCAGCCTTTTCAGAACACCAAAACTACCACAACTTTTGCATTCAGACTCCGATTTCGACGAAACCAAGTTTGTTGGAAATCTAGAGACAAGGGCTAACACAATATTGATAGAAATACCAATAGTAAGCAAATGAGAAAAGGCCCAAAAGAAAATGGTGAGAACCCTTCCTCAGAAAAGACCGGTAAAACCTCCAACACCGAAAAGATCATAGAAGACGCATGCAAACTCCGTTTTCGATGAACTCAAGCTTGTCATCAAGATGACCATAAGCTCTAAGACTCACAAAGATAACCAAACAAGAACCAAGAAACATGATGCAAGGATGCAATGGTTTGAGCTCTCGATGAACGATACGATCAAGCTACTCACTTGAGAGCCCCCCATTGATAGTACGGCTATCGATCCTATAACCCGGTCTCCCAACTACCACCATGAGACCAGTAAAATAGAAAACCTATGAAGGGCAAACCTTTGCCTTGCACATGATCCACTTGAGCTAGATGATGACGATCTTGTCCTCCGCAAGATGGACCACCTTTCTTGATTGCGTTGGGTCGATGGAGACTAGACGATTGCTCCCCCATACTCCACTATGGGTTAGCCACTCTTCGGCACATCTTCACAAGTCCATTGACACCACAATGGATGGCAAGCTTCAAGCACTTGATCTCTTCGTGATGCTACACTTGAACTTGCACATGACAATCTTGATGATGATCACTACTTGATGTCATCCTTTCCATGGGTTGTATGATATCTTCCTCTTGACGCAAGCCCATGGACATGTACCTAATCCCACATAGAACTCTCACATAGACCATGGGTTAGTACACAAAGTGCAATGGACAATGCTTACCATACCATGGGATCACTTGATCCCTCTCGGTACATCTTTTACACTTTGTGAGTTGATCAACTTGATTCACTCTTGACTTAGTCTTGATCAACCTTGAATCTTTCAAAATCTCTTAGTTTGGATGATGTCTTGAAGGTAAACATGAATGATCACACAATCTTCTTCTTCAAGACATGCTTGCAATAAGCTCAACACTCACATGACCAATCTTTGGATAATTCCTTAATAGCACCTTGGTCAACACATAAACTCCTTGACACCAACACATGGACTTCAAGAAATGCCTATGGACAAATCCTTCAAATATAACTCAATGCAACCATTAGTCCATAGAGAATGTCATCAATTACCAAAACCACACATTGGGGCACCGCATGTCCTTTCACATCCTATACTAAGCATTTAGGATTGCGGGTAAGGTATCAACGACTGTAGCAATAATGACAGGCTATGCAACAGAATAGTAGTAACCGAACAGTAACATGCTACACTACTCTAATGCAAGCGGTATATAGAAGAATAGGCGATATCTGGTGATCAAGGGGGGCTTGCCTGGTTGCTGTGGCAAGGAAGGGTCATCTTCGGTGTAGTCAAACACACGGACATCGGCACCGGTCTCAGAGTCTACCGGAAAGAAGTAACGAAGGGGGAATACAATAAATAACATAGCAATCAAATGTAACACAAAGCAAGACGCGACAATATGCGGTGCTAGGGGTGACCTTACGTAGTGGTAGGTGATATCGGCGAAGGGGGGAAACATCCGGGAAAGTATTCCCGGTGTTTCGCATTTTCGGACAGATGAACCGGAGGTGAAAAGTTGCAGGTTCACTATGCTAGGGACGTGTGGCGGACGAACGGGCTACGTATCCGGATTCGTCTCATCGTTCTGTGCAACTTTCATGTACAAAGTTTTTCCATCCGAGCTACGATTTATTTTATATTAATTTTAAAAGATTTAAACATTCTTTTAAAATTTATTAATTATTTTAATTCAACATTATCCAGAATAGTGTATGGTGATGTCATCATGACGTCAGCATGACGTCAGCAGTCAACAGGGCGTTGACTGGGTCAAACTGATGCGCGGGACTGGTATGTCATAGACGCATCAACCTAACGAACAGATTAGTTAGTTAACTAGGAGTTTAATTAATATTAAGCTAATTAAGAAAGTTTAATTAAGTTAATTAATTAATTAATTTTTAATTACTTCTTTTTGTTTTTATTCTTATTTTCGTTCTAGAAAAAGAGGCACACGGGTCCCAGGTGGCAGTGGCCCAAGGGGCTAAACGGGGCGCAGCCAACGGGCGCGGATGCCCGCTATCAGGCGAAGGCCGCAACCCGGTGCGGCAGGGCATGCAGGGCCACAGCGAGCGGCGCCGGCAGCGGTCAGGGCAGCGTCGAGCAGCAGGTGGTGGCGGCACAACGGAGTAGGGAGGTCGGGACCGTGGAGGACGCTGGCGGTGGCCGGCAGAGTGTAGCGGGAGCGTGTGGGCGTGGGAGCAGAGCTCCAAGCGCGGCGGCGCTACGGACGGGAGCGATGAGCTGCGCGGGGGAAAGAGGCGGGGGTGAGGAGGTGGGGCGCGGCCCTGGGTGGCCGCGGTCCAGGCAGGGCGCGAGCGAACTCGGTTGTGGGTGTGGTGAGCCCCAGCCAGGGGTGATGCAGGCAGAGCCGGTGCGTGCACGGGGTCGCGGTGACCGATAAGGGAACGGGCGGTGTTGCGACGTTGCAGTGGGAAGGGGACATAGAGAGGGAGGGGGATTCGTTGCTCACCCCAGTTGCAGGGGATCTGGGGCGGCGAGGCTCGATGATGCGAGCTGGGGAGGAGGACGAGGACGTATGCAGTCCGTCGAGGAGGTCCGGCGACGAGGTTGCTGTGACGGTGGTGCTGCTGCAGGCACGACGCTTGGGGCCGGCCATGGCAAGGAGGAGGCGAGGTAGGCCAGATCCTCAACGGGGCCTCGGGGATCCTTCCATCTCCGGTGGCGAGGCGACGACACGAGGACGGCAGGAGGACCTGCGGGACGGAGGCGGCGGTCCGTGGCGATGGGGTCGATCCCGATCCGATCTGGATCGGGAGGGGGGGGAAGGTGGCGACGTGGGGGGGGAAGTGGGGTGTCAGTGGGGGTTAGGGGTAGGGGTAGTGGGGGATATGGGCGCGGCTAATGGGCCGGCCTGGTGGCCTGCTGGGCCGTGGCCCAGTGGGGGGGGAGGAGGCCTTTTCTCTTTCTTTCCTTTTGTTTTGTTTTTTTTTCTTTTGTATTTTCTTTCTTTTATTTATTTTCTCTTCTGTTTTAATTCAATTTAAAATATTTATGCATTTTATAAAACTGTGTCTTCTACACCATAATTATCTATGTAATATTTAGTACAAACCGAACATTTTTATTTTAATGTTTGAAAACTTTTATTGTTTGCTTGATTTTGAATTTTGAATTATAATCAATTTCGAACTAATGCGAGATTAGAAACAATAACCGTGGTGACGTGGCATCATTAACGTGTGATTACTGTAGCTTAATTATCCGGGCGTCACATCATCTTTTTCATCCAATGAGCTCACTGTTTCATCAATTTCTTCTTCCATAGCTTCCTGTAAAATATTAGTCTCTTCTTGGACAGCGTTGACTTTCTTCATAAAAGCATCAATATAGTAATTGTATTCATAATTTTCATAGCAATATCCAAGTATAGCAAGATTTTCCAGCCTATAACCATCATCATCAAAAGCTTCATACTTTTCAAACAAAGCTTCAATATCATAGGCAGCCTTAAAAGCAACAAATTCTTCTATTTGTTCCACATCATAGTAATCATATATACCATTAGCATAAGAAGCCAAGGTTTCATTATCGTTAAATTTGCATGAAAAGGGGAGGAGTGGAGCCTCCATCCTAGAGCAACAAGTAATACAATATCTCATGCATAGATTCCAGGCATACCAACGCAACATAATAAATTGATCCCATAATAGTTTCCCTTTTTGTGTCGAGCGATAATCCCTAAAGTATTCACGTTGATCCAACGTGTCTCCCATTATAAAGTTGAATGGGGTTTTCTCAGGATTATCAAAGTAGTACATAATATATCTCACATAATGAGAATCGGGGGTTTTAGGAGTTACCCCATCTACATGAGTAGCAAGCACCTCTAATTTTGGGGGTATTTTGTGTTCCGTATCCATAACTAAACATAGAGAACAACTAAGAACAACAAATAAAAATTACTAAGTGATAAAGCAAACAAGCACACACGAGAATATTCACCCCACGCTATGACACACGAACAACGGCGCCAGAAAAAGGTCTTGATGACCCGCAAGTATACGGGATCGCAACAGTTTTCGATAAGTAAGAGTGTCGAACCCAACGAGGAGCTAAAGGTAGAGTAAATATTCCCTCAAGTTCTATCGACCACCGATACAACTCTACGCACGCTTGACGTACGCTTTACCTAGAACAAGTATGAAACTAGAAGTACTTTGTAGGTGTGATTGGATAGGTTTGCAAGATAATAAAGAGCACATAAACATAAACTAGGGGCTGTTTAAATAAAGATGCAAATAAAGTAAATATAGCGAGTGTGGAAAAGTGGTGGTAGGAGTTGTGAAATTGTCCCTAGGCAATTGACTATGTTACTAGACCGGTAATCACTATTGCAATTCTATTTGAGGGAGAGGCATAAGCTAACATACTTTCTCTACTTGGATCATATGCACTTATGATTGGAACTCTAGCAAGCATCCACAACTACTAAAGATTCATTAAGGTAAAACCCAACCATAGCATTAAGCATCAAGTCCCCTTTTATCCCATACGCAAACAACCTTCTTACTCGGGTCTGTGATTTTGTCACTCACGCCACCCACCATAAGCAAATCATAAACATATTGCAAACCCTACATCGGGAATCCCTCACGCTTGCGCGACACGGAGGGCACATTAGGACAGCACCAATAATAAAACATGCAACTCAAACAAATCATAGCAATTCATCAATCACCGATAGGACAATGAAAATCTACTCAGACATCATAGGATGGCAACACATCATTGGAAAATAATATGAAGCATAAAGCACAATGTTCAAGTAGAGGGTACAGAGGGTTGCGGGAGACTGGACCGCTGAATATAGAAGGGGGAAGGTGATGGAGATGTTGGTGAAGATGACGGCAGTGTTGGTGAAGATCACGGTGATGATGATGGCCCCCGGCAGCGCTCCGGCGCCACCGGAAGCAAGGGGGAGAGGGCCCCCCTTCTTCTTCTTCTTCTTCCTTGACCTCCTCCCTAGATGGGAGAAGGGTTTCCCCTCTGGTCCTTGGCTCCCATGGCTTGGGAGGGGAGAGAGCCCCTCCGAGATTGGATCTATCTCTCTGTTTCCGCGTTCTCTGATTCTACCCCTTCACCGTTTCCTTTATATCTGGAGAACCGTAACTCCGATTGGGGTGAGTCTTTCGCCCAGATCTTTCTCATAAAATTATCTTTGTTGCGCCAAAAGAAGAGCGTCAACCGCCTTACACGTGGACCATGAGGGTCAGGGGCGCGCCTGGAGGGGGAGGGCGCGCCCCCCTACCTTGTGACCACCTCGGACACCGTTTCGCATTGTTTTCACTTCCCAAAAATCATAAATATTCCAAAAAAAATCTCCATCCGTTTTTATCCCGTTTGGACTCCGTTTGACATTGGGTTTCTGCGAAACAAAAAACATGCAACAGACAGGAACTGGCACTGGGCACTGGATCAATATGTTAGTCCCATAAAATAGTATAAAAAGTTGCCAAAAGTATATAAAAGTTGGAGAATATTGGCATGGAACAATCAAAAATTATAGATACGACAGAGAAGTATCAGTGTTCTACTCGTGCAAAGAAACTACGCATAGACCTAGCTCATGATGCCACTGTTGGGGAACGTTGCAGAAAATAAAAAAATTCTACGCTTCACCAAGATCAATCTATGGAGTCATCTAGCAACGAGAGAGAGGAGTGCATCTACATAACCTTGTAGATCGCGAGCGGAAGCGTTCAAGAGAACGGGGTTGAGGGAGTCGTACTCGTCGTGATCCAAATCACCGATGATCCTAGTGCCGAACGGACAGCACCTCCGCGTTCAACACACGTACGGTCGGGGAAGACATATCCTCCTTCTTGATCCAGCAAGGGGGGGGGGAGAGGTTGATGGAGGTCCAGCAGCACAACGGCGTGGTGGTGGAAGCAGCGGTGATCTCGGCAGGGCTTCGCCAAGCTTCAGCGAGAGGGAGAGGTGGTACGGGGGGAGAGGGAGGCGCCAGGGACTAGGTTGCGCAGCCCTCCCTCCCCCCTCTTTATATAGGGGCCATGGGGGGCGCCGGCCCCCTAGAGATTGAATCTCAAGGGGGGGGGCGGCCAAGGGGGGAACTTGCCCCCCAAGCCAAGTGGGGTGCCCCCCCCCACCCCTAGGGTTTCCAACCCCAGGCACAGGGGAGGCCCAAGGGGGGCGCACCAGCCCACCAGGGGCTGGTTCCCCTCCCACTGCAGCCCATGGGGCCCTCCGGGATAGGTGGCTCCACCCGGTGGACCCCCGGGACCCTTCCGGTGGTCCCGGTACAATACCGGTGACCCCCGAAACTTTCCCGGTGGCCGAAACTGGACTTCCTATATACAATTCTTCACCTCCGGACCATTCCGGAACTCCTCGTGACGTCCGGTATCTCATCCGGGACTGAAAAACTTTCGGGTTACCGCATACTAGTATCTCTACAACCCTAGCGTCACCGAACCTTAAGTGTGTAGACCCTACGAGTTTGGGAGACACGCAGACATGACCGAGACGACTCTCCGGTCAATAACCAACAGCGGGATCTGGATACCCATGTTGGCTCCCACATGCTCCTCGATGATCTCATCGGATGAACCACGATGTCGAGGATTCAAGTAATCCCGTATACAATTCCCGTTGTCAATCGGTATGTTACTTGCCCGAGATTCGATCGTCGGTATCCCAATACCTCATTCAATCTCGTTACCGGCAAGTCACTTTACTCGTACCGTACTGCATGATCATGTGACCAAAAACTTGGTCACATTGAGCTCATTATGATGATGCATTACCGAGTGGGCCTAGAGATACCTCTCCGTCATACAAAAGTGACAAATCCCAGTCTCGATCCGTGTCAACTCAACAGACACTTTCAAAGATACCTGTAGTATAACTTTATAGCCACCCAGTTACGTTGTGACGTTTGGTACACCCAAAGCACTCCTACGGCATCCGGGAGTTACACGATCTCATGGTCTAAGGAAATGATACTTGACATTGGAAAAGCTCTAGCAAACGAACTACACGATCTTGTGCTATGCTTAGGATTGGGTCTTGTCCATCACATCATTCTCCTAATGATGTGATATCGTTATGAACGACATCCAATGTCCATAGTCAGGAAACCATGACTATCTGTTGATCAACGAGCTAGTCAACTAGAGGCTCACTAGGGACATGTTGTGGTCTATGTATTCACACGTGTATTATGATTTCCAGATAACACAATTATAGCATGAATAATAGACAATTATCATGAACAAGGAAATACAATAATAATCATTTTATTATTGCCTCTAGGGCATATTTCCAACATGATCTAGATTATGCTAGGTAGCATTCCACATCAAAAATTATCTTTTTTATCATTTACCTACTCGAGGACGAGCAGGAATTAAGCTTGGGGATGCTGATACGTCTTTGCCGTATCTATAATTTTTGATTGTTCCATGACAATATTCTTCAACTTTCATATACTTTTGGCAACTTTTTATACTATTTTTGGGACTAACATATTGATCCAGTGCCTAGTGTCAGTTCCTGCTTGTTGCATGTTTTATGTTCCGCAGAAAAACAATATCAAACGGAATCCAAACGGGATAAAAACGGACGGAGAATTATTTTGGAATATTTGGGATTTTCCGGAGGAAGAATCAACGCGAAACGGTGTCCGAGGTGGCGAGGAGATAAGGGGGCGTGCCCACCCTCCCTGGGCGTGCCTGGCACTCTCCTGGGCCACCCGTAAGGCGGTTGATGCTCTTCTTTTGCCGCAAGAAAGCTAATTTTACGAGAAAAATCTGGGCGAAAGATTCACCCCAATCGGAGTTACGGATCTCCAGATATAAAAGAAACGGTGAAGGGGCATAATCTGAGAACGCAGAAACAGAGAGATAGATCCAATCTCGGAGGGGCTCTCGCCCCTCCCAAGCCATGGGAACCAAGGACCAGAGGGGAAACCCTTCTCCCATCTAGGAAGGAGGTCAAGGAAAAAGAAGAAGAAGAAGGGGGCCTCTCTCCCCTTTGCTTCTGGTGGCGCCGGAGCGCCGCCGGGGGCCATCATCATCACCGTGATCTTCACCAACACCGCCGTCATCTTCACCAACATCTCCATCACCTTCCCCCTTCTATATTCAGTAGTCCTCTCTCCTGCAACCCGCTGTACCCTCTACTTGAACATGGTGCTTTATGCTTCATATTATTTTCCAATGATGTGTTGCCATCCTATGATGTCTGAGTAGATTTTCGTTGTCCTATCGGTGATTGATGAATTGCTATGATTGATTTGAGTTGCATGTTTTATTATTGGTGCTGTCCTATGGTGCCCTCCGTGCCGCGCAAGCGTGAGGGATTCCCGCTGTAGGGTGTTGCAATGCATTCATGATTCTTTTATGGTGAGTTGCTTGAGTGACAGAAGCATAAACCCAAGTAAGGGGATTGTTGCGTATGGGATAACGGGGACTTGATGCTTTAATGCTATGGTTGAGTTTTACCTTAATGAATCTTTAGTAGTTGCGGATGCTTGCTAGAGTTCCAATCATAAGTGCATATGATCCAAGTAGAGAAAGTATGTTAGCTTATGCCTCTCCCTCAAATAGAATTGCAATAGTGATTACCGGTCTAGTAACGTAGTCAATTGCTTAGGGACAATTTCACAACTCCTACCACCACTTTTCCACACTCGCTATATTTACTTTATTGCTTCTTTATCTAAACAGCCCCTAGATTTTATTTATGTGCTCTTTATTATCTTGCAAACCTATCCAATGACACCTACAAAGTACTTCTAGTTTCATACTTGTTCTAGGTAAAGCAAACGTCAGGCGTGCGTAGAGTCGTATCAGTGGCCGATAGGACTTGAGAGAGTATTTGTTCTACCTTTAGCTCCTCGTTGGGTTCGACACTCTGACTTATCGAAAGAGGCTACAACTATCCCGTATACTTGCGGGTCATTAGGTGGCTGTTTTGAGGAAGGTAAATAATAGGTTCATGATACCGGCGAAAGTTGCGCGGCACAATATAGGCTAGCAAAGTGGAAGGGTGAGTGTGCGTATATCCATGGACTCACATTAGTCATAAAGAACTCATATACTTATTGCAAAAGTATACTTAGCCCTCGAAGCAAAGTACTACTACGCATGCCCCTAGAGGGATAGATTGGTAGGAAAAGACCATCGCTCGTCCCCCACTGCCACTCATAAGGAAGACAATCAAAAAACACCTCATGCTCCAACTTCGTTACATAACGGTTCACCATACGTGCATGCTACGGGACTTGCAAACCTCAACACAAGTATTTCTCAATTTCACAATTACTCAACTAGCACGAATCTAATATCACCATCTTTATATCGCAAAACTATTGCAAGGAATCAAACATATCATATTCAGTGATCTACCAATTTATGTAGGATTTTATGACTAACCATGTGAATGACCAATTCCTGTCATCTCTCTAAATAGATATAAGTGAAGCAAGAGAGTTTAATTCTTTCTACAAAATATATGCCCACGCTCTAACAAATATAAGTGAAGCAAAATAGCATTCTACAAATAGCGGTTTTCTATGTGAAGAGAAACAGGCAATCCAAACTTTAAATGATATAAGTGAAGCACATGAAGCATTCTATAAAGCCACACTCAAAAGATATAAGTGAAGTGCAATGAGCATTCTATAAATCCACCAAGGACTATCTCATACCAGCATGGTGCATAAAAAAAGTGAAAACTAAATGCAAAAGACGCTCCAAGACTTGCACATAATGCATGAACGAAACGAATCCGAAAACATACCGATACTTGTTGAAGAAAGAGGGGATGCCTTCTGGGGCATCCCCAAGGTTAGACGCTTGAGTCTCCTTGAATATTTACTTGGGGTGCCTCAGGCATGCCCAAGCTTGAGCTCTTGCCTCTCTTCCTTTTCCTCATATCGAGACATCCTCGATTAGACACTTCATCCACCCAAAACTTCAACAGAAAACTCGGTAAGATCCGTTAGTATAATAAAGAAAATCACCACTCTAAGTACTGTATCAAACCAATTCATATCTTGTTTTTGCATTGTGTATACTGTAATATAGATTTTCCATGGCTTAATCCACTGATATAAATTGATAGTTTCATCAAAACAAGTAAACTATGCATCAAAAACAGAATCTGTCAAAACCAGAATAGTCTGTAGCAATATGAACATCCACCATACTTATGGTAGCCTAAAAATTCTACAAAAATTAGGAAAAATAAACAAGTTGTATAGAAAGACAGTGAAAAAGAATCAGAACCAACTGACGTTCCAGTTAAAATTGTAAAATCGCGCACTACACCTAAAGTTTTTGTCCTGCACCGTACAAACGAACAAGCATTGTAAACATCCTAAAGGCAAACCATGGAACATTATTTTTATAATACAATGGAATTGTACAAGGGGATAATTATTTTTGTTGAAAAGTTTCTGTAATTGAGATTCACAAAGTTTCCGTGAGCATGAACAAAGTTCAAGGAGCTCTCCCACTTCAACAATGCTTGTCTCTCTCACTTTCACTTTCCTTTTTGAAAAGTTTTAAGGTTTCCCTCTTTATTTTTTGTTTTTAAACTATATAAAAGCACTCAACAGAAATAAATGACTCTCTAAAACTTCCGGGTTGTCTCCCTGGCAGCGCTTTCTTTAAAGCCATTAAGCTAGGCATATAGTGCTCAAGTAATGAATCCATTCGGATCCCAAGGTATATCAAAGCCAATTTTAATTAACAATGATTTGTAATTTAGTAGTGATCACAAAGTAACATATATCATGCAAAAACGAAGTCTAACTCTCTTCCTATGCATCAGCATATCATAAAATAACAATTCATGCGCACCAAGTAAAGGCCAATGCATAGTATAAGCAGTTTCTTGCAATTTTGTCATATGGGTGACATAGAGAGGTGGAGATATAGTTCCTCTCTCATAATAATTGCAAGTAGGAGCAGAAAGCACATGCATATTATATCTATCAAAATCATCATGTGCAATGGTAGAATGCAACCCATCAATATAATCCTCAATAAGCACAAACTTCTCCGATATAGTGTAGTTGGGAGAATTCAAAAAGATAATAGGATTATCATGCGTGGGTGCAATAGCAACAATTTCATGTTTAACATAAGGAACTATAGCAAGTTCATCTCTATAAGCATAATTCATATTGGCATCTTGGCCACAAGCATAGCAAGCATCATTAAAAAGGGATATTTCAAGAGAATAAACGGGATCATAGAAATCATCATAGCAATCATCCTTCGGTAAGCACGAAGGGGAATTAAACAATGCATGAGTTGAAGAGTTGCTCTCATTAGAAGGTGGGCATGGGTGATCAATCCGCTCTTCCTCCTTTTGTTCTTCGCTCTCCTCATCACCTTTTTCATCCAATGAGCTCACAGTCTCATCAATTTCTTCTTCCGTAGCTTCCTGCAAAATATTAATCTCTTCTTGGACAGCAGATACTTTCTCAATGAATGCATTAATATTGTAATTGTATTCATAATTTTCATAGCAATATCTAAGTATAGCAAGATTTTTAGGCCTATAAACATCATCATCAAAAGCTTCATACTTTTCAAACAAAGATTCAATTTCATAAGCAGCCTTAAAAGCAACAAATTCTTCAATTTTTTCAACATCATAGTAATCATATATACCATTAGCATAAGAAGCTAAGGTTTCATTATCATTAAATTTGCATGAAAAGGGAAGGTGTGGAGCCTTCATCCTAGAGCAACAAGTAATATCATATCTCAAGCATAGATCCCGGGCATACCAACGCAACATATTAATTTGATCCCATAATAGTTTCCCTTTTTGTGTAAAGCAATAATCCCTAAAGTATTCACGTTGATCCAACGTGTCTCCCATTATAAAGTTGAATGGGGTTTTCTCAGGATTATCAAAGTAGTACACAATATCTTTCACATAATGAGAATCGAGGGTTTTAGGAATTACCCCATCTCCATGAGTAGCAAGTACACCTAATTTTTTTGGTATTTCGTGGTCCATATCCATAACTAAAGATAGAAAACAACTTAGAACAGCAAATAAAAATTACTTAGTGATAAAGCAAACAAGCACACACGAGAATATTCACCCCAAGCTACGACTCCCCGACAACGGCGCCAGAAAAAGGACTTGATAACCCGCAAGTATACGGAATAATTGTAGTCTCTTTTGATAAGTAAGAGTGTCGAACCCAACGAGGAGCTAAAGGTAGAACAAATATTCACTCAAGTCCTATTTGCCACTAATACGACTCTACGCACACTTAGTGTTCGCTTTACCTAGAACAAGTATGAAACTAGAAGGACTTTGTAGGTATTGTTGGATACACTTGCAAGATAATAACGAACGCGTAAATAAAAGCTAGGGGATGTTTAGATAAAGATGCAATAAAGTAAATATAGCGAGTGTGGAAAAGTGCTGGTAGGAGTTGTGAAATTGTCCCTAAGCAATTGACTACGTTACTAGACCGGTAATCACTATTGCAATTCTATTTGTGGGAGAGGCATAAGCTAACATACTTTCTCTACTTGGATCATATGCACTTATGATTGGAACTCTAGCAAGCATGCGCAACTACTAAAGATTCATTAAGGTAAAACCCAACCATAGCATTAAAGTATCAAGTCCCCTTTATCCCATACGCAAACAACCTACTTACTCGGGACTGTCCTTTTGTCACTCACGCCACCCACCCTAAGCAAATCATGAACATATTGCAAACCCTATAGCGGGAATCCCTCACGCTTGCGCGACACGGAGAGCACCATAGGACAGCACCAATAATAAAACATGCAACTCAAACCAATCATAGCAATTCATCAATCACCGATAGGAAAACGAAAATCTACTCAGACATCATAGGATGGCAACACATCATTGGATAATAATGAAGCATAAATCACCATGTTCAAGTAGAGGGTACAACGGGTTGCGGGAGTGTGGACCACTGAATATAGATGGGGGAAGGTGATGGAGATGTTGGTGAAGATGCAGACGTGTTGGTGAAGATCGCGGTGATGATGATGGCCCCCGGCAGTGCTCCGGTGCCACCGGAAGCAAGGGGGAGAGCCCCCCTTCTTCTTATTCTTCCTTGACCTCCTCCCTAGATGGGAGAAGGGTTTCCCCTCTGGTCCTTGGCTCCCATGGCATGGGAGGGGCGAGAGCCCTGATGACCCACAAGTGTAGGGGATCTATCGTAGTCCTTTCGATAAGTAAGAGTGTCGAACCCAACGAGGAGCAGAAGGAAATGATAAGCGGTTTTCAGTAAGGTTTTCTCTGCAAGCATTGAAATTGTAGGTAATAGATAGTTTTGTGATAAGATAAATTGTAACGAGTAACAAGCAATGAAAGTAAATAAAGTGCAGCAAGGTGGCCCAATCCTTTATGTAGAAAAGGATAAGCCTGTACAATTTCTTATAATGAGGAAGGAGCTCCCAAGGACACATGGGAATTATCGTCAAGCTAGTTTTCATCACGTTCATATGATTCGCGTTCGGTACTTTGATAATTTGATATGTGGGTGGACCGGTGCTTGGGTACTGCCCTTACTTGGACAAGCATCCCACTTATGATTAACCCCTATTGCAAGCGTCCACAACTACAAAAGAAGTATTAAGGTAAACCTAACCACAACATTAAACATATGGATCCAAATCAGCCCCTAACGAAGCAATGCATAAACTAGGGTTTAAGCTTCTGTCACTCTAGCAACCCATCATCTACTTATTACTTCCCAATGCCTTCCTCTAGGCCCAAATAATGGTGAAGTGTCATGTAGTCGACGTTCACATAACACCACAAGAGGAAAATACAACATACGTCTCATCAAAATATTGAACGAATACCAAATTCACATGACTACTAATAGCAAGACTTCACCCATGTCCTCAGGAACAAATGTAACTACTCACAAAGCATATTCATGTTCATAATCAGAGGAGTAATAATATGCATTAAGGATCTGAACATATGATCTTCCACCAAGTAAACCAATTAGCATCAACTACAAGGAGTAATCAACCCACAGGTACCAATTTGTGGTTTTGATACAAGATTGGATACAAGAGATGAACTAGGGTTTTGAGAGGAGATGGTGCTGGTGAAGATGTTGATGGAGATTGACCCCCTCCCGATGAGAGGATCGTTGGTGATGATGATGGTGATGATTTCCCCCTCCTGGGGGGAAGTGTCCCCGGCAGAATACCTATGCCGGAGCTCTAGATTGGTTCCGCCAAGGTTCCGCCTCGTGGTGGCGGACTTTCGTCCCGTAAGCTTGCCCACGATTTTTTTCCAGGGTAAAAGCCCTCATATAGCAGAAGATGGACATCGAGGGGCCACCAGGGGGCCCAGGAGAAAGGGGGGCGCGCCTAGTAGGGGTGGGCGCGCCCCCACCCTCCTGGCCAGGGTGTGGGCCCCCTGATGTATTTCTTCCACTCCATAATTCTTATTAATTCCAAAAACATGTTTCGTGGAGTTTCAGGATGTTTGGAGCAGTGCAGAATAGGTTTCCAATGTTTGCTCCTTTTCCAGCCAGAATTCCAGCTGCCGGCATTCCCCCTCTTCATGGTAAACCTTGTAAAATAAGGGAGAATAGCCATAAGTATTGAGATATAATGTGTAATAACAGCCCATAATGCAATAAATATTGATATAAAAGCATGATGCAAAATGGACATATCAACTCCCCCAAGCTTAGACCTCGCTTGTCCTCAAGCGGAAGCCGATATCGAAAAATATGTCCACATGTTTAGAGATAGAGGTGCCGATAAAAGTAAAATACGGACCTGAGGGCATCATGATCATTCTTGTAACAGCAACATATATAGATTTTATCATATGATTTCTTATACTCAAGTAACAATCAATCCACAATGTCAAGTATGGTTCAAAAACTTCATTGAGAGCTAACAAACTATAATCTCAGTCATTGAAGCAATTGCAATTTATCATAACATCAGAAAGAGTCAACAATGGAGCCTTTTCAGCAAGTCCACATACTCAACAATCTTGTAGTCTTCTACAGTTGCTAACACTCACGCAATACTTGTGGTTATGGAGTTTCAGCCGGACACTGAGAAAGATAGGGGCTTATTGTGTTGCCTCCCAATGTATTCACCTTTAGGTGATGTCAACAATAATAGCCTATGCTAACTTACATCCAGTTGGATATATATATATATCATGATCTTTCAAACACGAGGAGCTTGCCAAAGGATAAAATGAAAAAAAGGGAAAGGTGAAGACCACCTTGACTCAAGCATAAAGTAAAAACATAAAGTAAAAGATAGGCCCTTCGCAGAGGGAAGCAGAGGTTGTCATGTGCGTTTAGGGTTGGATGCACAAAATCTTAATGCAAAAGAACATCATTTTATATTGCCCCTTGTATGTGGACCTTTATTATGCAGTCCGTCGCTTTTATTGCTTCCACAACAAGATCGTATAAAGCTTATTTTCTCTGCACTAATAAGTCATACATATTTAGATAGCAATTTTTATTGCCTGCAACATGACAACTTACTTGAAGGATCTTACTCAATCCATAGGTAGGTATGGTGGACTCTCATGGCAAAACTGGGTTTAACGATATTTGGAAGCACAAGTAGTATCTCTACTTGGTGCAAGGAATTTGGCTAGCATGAGGGGGAAAGGCAAGCTCAACATGTTTGGAAGGTCAATGACAATATACTTTAACTGAGATGTGAGAAAACATAAGCCATTAAGTTGTCTTCCTTGTTCAACGTCAACTCTTTTAGCATGTCCTACTTAATGAGTGCTCCCAATCATAAAAGATGTCCAAGATAATATATTTGTATGTGAACCTCTCTTTCCTTATCACTTCCTATTAATTGCAACGATGACCAAAACTACGTTTATCAACTCTCAACAACTTTTATGCCTCATACTTTCTATGTGTGAAGTCATCACTAACCATAAGATCAATATGAACTCTTTTATTCTTTCTACTTTCTCAAGATCATAGCAAGATAGCAAAGCCCTTGACTCAACACTAATCTTTATTATAGATAGCTCACGGACTCGATTACATAAAGAGATCACAAAGCAAAAATCAAAACTAATTGATATTAAAACTTCAATCTACTAGATCAAGATACTACTAAAAGGATCGAACTAAATAAAACGGTAAAGATAGGAGTGTGATGGTGATACGATACCGGGGCACCTCCCCCAAGCTTGGCAGTTGCCAAGGGGAGTGCCCATACCCATGTGATTATGTCTCCTTCTTCACGGTTGGTGTTATGATCTTCTTAGCGATGATGCCCCTCAGGATACGGTTCTCCTCCTCGAGCTTATTGACTTGTTGTTTGAGGTCCATAATTTATTTATGGAACTTGCCTGTAACAGTTAAAGCTCCCTTTACCCAAGGATGCTGCATAGCTTCTGGAGAACAAGTGACACTCTTTTTCATATTTTCATAAGAAATAAATCTAAAGTTGGAAGGGATGACCGAATTTGGAATAGCCGAGCTGTGTAGTTCCACCATCATGAATTCTGCTTGGAGACGAGAGGTAACTTCTCGATCTTCCTCCATGGCATCTATCCTTTTCAAGTCGGCCTCCATCTCATCCTCCGTTGATGGTCCAAAGTGATAAGCATCACTATTTGCTCCTGGTCCTGGTGTTGGGTGAGACACCCGGCTCTCCCCGACTGACTCTTGGGAAGACATCTTGCTCTTAAACTGCAATAGGAACAGCTCAAAATGAAAACAGAGGATATTTGCGTGATACGGTGGTCAAAACCTTCGGGGGTATATAATGAATTTTTACCGACCAAAATACGTAACATGCAAGAAAACGGAGTCCGGGAGGCACACGAGGGTGTCCACGAGACAGGGGGCGCGCCCAGTAAGGGTGGGCGCGCCCTCCACTCTCGTGGGGGCCTCGTGTCTCTCTCGGACTACTTCTTTCTTCCTAAAATTCATAAATATTCCGAAACTGATAAAAATTCCCATTGGAGTTGTTTTGGAGTCGGTTTACTTACCGTACCACATACCTATTCCTTTTCAAAGTATGGAACGTTCTGGAAAGTGTCCCTTATGTATTCCTCCGGGGTTACAGTTTCAATAATATTAGTTTCAACATTGATAGGATTACCTGAAATATAATGTTTAATTCTTTGACCGTCCACCACCCTCGGACTTGTGCCTTCGAAGTTGTTGATTTTTATAGCACCAGAACGATAGAGCTCCTCGATAACATAAGGACCTTCCCATTTGGAGAGAAGTTTTCCTGCAAAAAATCTTAAACGAGAGTTGAATAATAACACATAATCTCCTACGTTAAACTCACGCTTTTGTATCCTTTTGTCATGCCAGCGTTTGACTTTTTCTTTGAATAGCTTGGCATTCTCATAGGCTTGGGTTCTCCATTCATCAAGTGAGCTAATGTCAAACAACCTCTTCTCACCGGCAAGTTTGAAGTCATAGTTGAGCTCTTTAATAGCCCAATATGCTTTATGTTCAAGTTCAAGAGGTAAATGACAACCTTTTCCATAAACCATCTTATAAGGAGACATACCCATAGGATTTTTGTATGCAGTTCTATAGGCCCATAATGCATCATCAAGTTTTTTGGACCAATTCTTTCTAGATCTATTGATAGTCTTTTGCAAAATTAATTTGAGCTCTCTATTGCTCAACTCTACTTGACCACTAGACTGCGGATGATAAGGAGATGTGATTCTATGATTGACATCATACTTAGCAAGCATCTTACGGGAAGCACCATGAATAAAATGTGAACCACCATCAGTCATAAGATATCTAGGGACTCCAAACCTCGGAAAAATAACTTCTTTAAGCATTTTAATAGAGGTGTTATGATCAGCACTACTAGTTGGAATAGCTTCTACCCACTTAGTAACGTAATCACCAGCAACTAAAATATGTGTGTAACCATTAGAGGCAGGAAAAGATCCCATATAATCAAAGCCCCAAACATCAAATAGTTCAATAACAAGGGAATAATTCATAGGCATTTCTTGACGTCTACTAATATTACCAATTCTTTGACATTCATCACAAGATAAGACAAACTTACGAGCATCTTTGAAGAGAGTAGGCCAATAAAAACCAGATTGCAGTACCTTGTGTGCAGTTCTATCTCTAGCGTGGTTCCTCCATAGGATTCAGAGTGACACTTGCGTAGGATTTGGTCCTGTTCATGCTCAGGCACACAACATCTAATAACACCATCTACTCCTTTATAAAGGTGTGGGTCATCCCAGAAGTAATGTCTTAAATCATAAAAGAACTTTTTCTTTTGCTGGTATGTGAAACTACGAGGTATAAATTTAGCAACAATGTAATTAGCATAATCAGCATACCAGGGAGCAGTACGAGAAGCATTAATGACCGCTAATTGTTCATCAGGAAAGTTATCATCAATAGGCAGTGGGTCATCAAGAACATTCTCTAACCTAGATAAGTTGTCTGCAACGGGGTTCTCAGCTCCCTTTCTATCAATAATATGCAAATCAAATTCTTGGAGCAGGAGAACCCATCTAATGAGTCTAGGCTTAGCGTCTTTCTTTTCCATAAGATATTTAATAGCAGCATGATCAGCGTGAATAGTAACTTTGGAATCAACAATATAAGGTCTAAACTTATCACATGCAAACACAACTGCTAAGAATTCTTTTTCAGTAGTAGCATAATTTCTCTGGGCAATATCAAGAGTCTTACTAGCATACTGGATAACATTCAATTTCTTATCAACTCTTTGCCCTAGAACAACACCTACAGCATAACCACTAGCATCACACATAATTTCAAAAGGTAAATTCCAATCAGGTGGCTGGACAATAGGTGCAGTGATCAAAGCTTTCTTAAGTATTTCAAATGCTTCTACACAATCATCATCAAAGACAAAAGGAATATCTTTTTGCAATAAATTAGTCAGAGGCCTAGAGATTTTAGAAAAGTCCTTAATGAACCTCCTATAAAAACTGGCATGACCAAGGAAACTTCTTATACCTTTTATGTCCTTGGGACATGGCATCTTTTCAATAGCATCAACTTTAGCTTTATCAACTTTGATACCTCTCTCCGAGATCTTGTGCCCCAAAACAATGCCTTCATTCACCATAAAGTGGCACTTTTCCCAATTCAAGACGAGACTAGTGTCTTTGCATCTCTGCAAAACTCGATCAAGGTTGCTCAAACAATCATCAAAAAAGGATCCATAAACAGAGAAATAATCCATGAATACCTCACAAATCTTTTCACAAAAATCAGAGAATATAGCCATCATGCATCTTTGAAAGGTAGCAGGTGCATTACATAAACCAAAAGGCATACGTCTATAAGCAAAAGTATCGAAAGGGAAAGTAAAAGTAGTTTTAGATTG
>NC_041381.1:617222070-617236348 GCF_002162155.2 Triticum dicoccoides
AGAATAACCATCTAGAAAGCAGAAATGTGTGTGTTTGGATAGTCTTTCTAGCATTTGATCAATAAAAGGTAAAGGGTAATGATCTTTCTTAGTAGCTTTATTTAATTTACGGAAATCAATTGCCATCCTATAACCTGTAATAATTCTTTGCAGGATCAATTCATCTTTATCATTAGGAACAACGGTAATACCTCCCTATTTAGGAACACAATGGACAGGGCTTACCCAATCACTGTCAGCAACGGGATAAATTATACCTGCCTCAAGGAGATTTAGTATCTCCTTTCTTACCACTTCTTTCATCTTGGGATTCAGTCGTCGTTGAGGACTCTAACTGGTTTGGCATCTTTGTCCACTATAATTTTGTGTTGGCATAACGTGGGACTAATGCCCTTAAGATCATCCAGAGTATATCCAATAGCAGCTCGGTGCTTCTTCAGAGTTTTCAATAATCTTTCTTCTTGTTGCTCTGAAAGGTTAGCACTAATAATAACAGGATATATTTTCTTCTCATCAAGATAAGCATACTTAAGATTATCAGGTAATGGTTTGAGTTCAAACATGGGATCACCCTTGGGTGGAGGGGGATCCCCAAGAATTTCAATGGGAAGGTTATGTTTCAGCATAGGTTCCTGTTTAAGGAACACTTCATCTATTTCCCTTCTTTCCTTCATAAACATTTCGTTTTCATGGTCTAGCAAATATTGTTCTAACGGATCAGTAGGAGGTACAACAATGGAAGCAAGACCAATAATCTCATTCTTACTAGGTAATTCTCTATCATGAGGTTGTCTACGGAACTTAGCAAAATTAAACTCATGAGACATACCCTCTAAGCCAATTGTGATAGTATTCTTTTCACAATCAATCCTAGCCTTAACCGTGTTCAAGAAGGGTCTACCGAAAATAATGGGACAAAAATCATCTTGTGGGGAACCAAGAACAAGAAAATCAGCAGGGTATTTAACCTTCCCACACAAGACTTCAACATCTCTAACTATCCCAACTGGTTTAATGGTATCCCTATTAGCAAGCTTAATAGTAACATCAATGTCTTCTAATTCAACGGGTGCAATTTCGCGCATAATTTCTTTATATAAATCATAGGGTATTGAACAAGAACTAGCACCCATATCACATAAGCCATGATAACAATGATCTCCTATTTTAACAGAAATAACAGGCATGCCTATGACAACTCTATGTATCTTAGTATCTGGTCTAGCAATATTAGCAGTCTTACCACAGAAATAAATAACATGCCCATCTAAATCATCATCCAAGAGATCTTTAACCATAGCAATACTAGGTTCAACTTTGATTTGCTCAGGAGGTGTATAAGTCCTAGTATTACTCTTACAAACAAGAGTTGAAGTTTTAGCAAGATCCTTTATCCTAACAGGAAAAGGAGGTTTCTCAACATAAGTAGTAGGAACAATAGGATCACTATAGGTGATAGTCTTTTCTTCAACTGTAATAGGTGCAACTACTTTCACTCCAACGGGAGGATTATATTTAAACCATTTCTCCTTAGGGAGATCAAAGTGAGTAGAAAAAGATTCACAGAAAGAAGCTACTATCTCAGAGTCAAGTCCATATTTAGCGCTAAATCCACGAAAAGCATCGGTATCCATAAAAGATTTAACACAATCAAACTTAGGTGTCATACCTGACTCCTTACCATCGTCGGAACCCCAATCTTCAGAGTTGTGTTTAATTCTTTCCAATAAGTCCCATTTGAAGTCAATAGTCTTCAGCATATAAGAACCAGCACAGGAAGTATCGAGCAGGTTGCGATCATTGAGAGAAAGCCGAGCATAAAATTTTGAATAATCATTTCCCGGGAGAGCTCATGATTGGGGCATGAATATAACATTGACTTAAGCCTCCCCCAAGCTTGAGCGATGCTTTCTCCTTCGCGAGGCCAGAAATTATATATGTAATTACGATCACGATGAACAAGATGCATAGGATAAAACTTCTGGTTAAATTCCAACTTCAATCGTTTATAATTCCAAGATCTCGTATCATCACATAGCCTATACCATGTCAATGCATCTCCCTTCAAAGATAAAGGGAAGACCTTCCTTTTGACAACATCATCGGGAATACCTGCAAGTTTTAATAATCCACAAACTTCATCCATAAAGATAAGGTGTAAATCGGGATGCAATGTTCCATCTCTTGTAAATGGATTAGCTAGCAGTTTCTCTATCATACCCGAAGGAATCTCAAAGTAAATATTTTCAAAAGTTTAGTAGGTTGAGGAGCAAATCTTTGCTCTTCTGGTCGGGGTGAAGATACCCCGAACAAGCCCCTCAAAGGATTAGTTTCCATAGTGACAAGTAATAGAAAATTTCAGCACACTATATAAATGTTTCCTTACCAAGTTCCACTCACCAAAAGCGCTACACTCCCCGGCAACGGCGCCAGGAAAGAGTCTTGATGACCCACAAGTGTAGGGGGTCTATTGTAGTCCTTTCGATAAGTAAGAGTGTCGAACCCAACGAGGAGCAGAAGGAAATGATAAGCGGTTTTCAGTAAGGTTTTCTCTGCAAGCACTGAAATTGTAGGTAATAGATAGTTTTGTGATAACATAAATTGTAACGAGTAACAAGCAATGAAAGTAAATAAAGTGCAGCAAGGTGGCCCAATCCTTTATGTAGCAAAGGATAAGCCTGGACAATTTCTTATAATGAGGAAGGAGCTCCCGAGGACACATGGGAATTATCGTCAAGCTAGTTTTCATCACGTTCATATGATTCGCGTTCGGTACTTTGATAATTTGATATGTGGGTGGACCGGTGCTTGGGTACTGCCCTTACTTGGACAAGCATCCCACTTATGATTAACCCCTATTGCAAGCGTCCGCAACTACAAAAGAAGTATTAAGGTAAACCTAACCACAACATTAAACACATGGATCCAAATCAGCCCCTAACGAAGCAACACATAAACTAGGGTTTAAGCTTCTGTCACTCTAGCAACCCATCATCTACTTATTACTTCCCAATGCCTTCCTCTAGGCCCAAATAATGGTGAAGTGTCATGTAGTCGACGTTCACATAACACCACTAGAGGAAAAGATAACATACGTCTCATCAAAATATTGAACGAATACCAAATTCACATGACTACTAATAGCAAGACTTCACCCATGTCCTCAGGAACAAACGTAACTACTCACAAAGCATATTCATGTTCATAATCAGAGAATTAATAGTATGCATTAAGGATCTGAACATATGATCCTCCACCAAGTAAACCAATTAGCATCAACTACAAGGAGTAATCAACCCACAGGTACCAATTTGTGGTTTTGATACAAGATTGGATACAAGAGATGAACTAGGGTTTTGAGAGGAGATGGTGCTGGTGAAGATGTTGATGGAGATTGACCCCCTCCTGATGAGAGGATCGTTGGTGATGATGATGGTGATGATTTCCCCCTCACGGAGGGAAGTGTCCCCAGTAGAATAGCTCTGCCAGAGCTCCAGATTGGTTCCGCCAAGGTTCCGCCTCGTGGCGGCGGAGTTTCGTCCCGTAAGCTTTCCCACGATTTTTTCTAGGGTAAAAGCCCTCATATAGCAGAAGATGGACACCAGGGGCCACCGGGGGCCCAGGAGATAGGGGGCGCGCCCAGTAGGGGTGGGCGCGCCCCCACCCTCCTGGCCAGGGTGTGGGCCCCCTGATGTATTTCTTCCGCTCCATAATTCTTATTGATTCCAAAAACATGTTTTGTGGAGTTTCAGGATTTTTGGAGCAGTGCAGAATAGGTTTCCAATGTTTGCTCCTTTTCCATCCAGAATTTCAGTTGCCGGCATTCCCCCTCTTCATGGTAAACCTTGTAAAATAAGGGAGAATAGCCATAAGTATTGAGATATAATGTGTAATAACAGCCCATAATGCAATAAATATTGATATAAAAGCATGATACAAAATGGACGTATCAAGCCCCTCGGAGATTGGATCTATCTCTCTGTTTCTGCGATCTCAGATCCTCCCCCTTCACCGTTTCTTTTATATCCGGAGATCCGTAACTCCGATTGGGGTGAATCTTTCGCCCAAATTTTTCTCGTAAAAGTAGGTTTCTTGCGGCAAAAGAAGAGCATCAACCGCCTTATGGGTTGCCCAGGAGAGTGCCAGGCACGCCCGGGGGGGGGGGGGCGCCCCCCTATCTCCTGGCCACCTCGGGCACCGTTTCGCGTTGATTCTTCCTCCGAAAAATCCCAAATATTTCAAAATAATTCTCCGTCCGTTTTTATCCCGTTTAGATTCCGTTTGATATTGGGTTTCTGCGAAACATAAAACATGCAACAAACAGGAACTGGCACTGCGTACTGGATCAATACGTTAGTCCCAAAAATAATATAAAAAGTTGCAAAAAATATATGAAAGTTGAAGAATATTGGCATGGAACAATAAAAAATTATAGATACGACGGAGACGTATCAGGACGCCAAAGGCACTGAGTCTCCACCGGCGCTAAGAAGCATTCTTTACAAACGCCACTCCCACCTTTTCAAGTCGCGACAAGTGGTGCTGCATATACACTACTTGTCGTAACTTAAGGGGTTTTCCTTTTTTCTAGCCGTTTATTTAAATGTTTTATCTGTTAAATCATGCGCTTAAATCTTGTACCATATTCAATGTTGGATTCCTCACGTTCAAATCTTCAAAACTAGATCACATGTTGACAGCTTTTGACGAATTTTTTGTTTTTACGAAAAAGCCCGAAGTAGGCGCATGTTTTTTTCCTTTCTGAAAGAGGCACGACTGTGCCTCTCGCAGAAAGGAAAAAAGACATTTTTTTTCATTTCCGAGAGGCACGGTTGTGCTTCTCACGGAAGGAAAACAAACCCGTTCTTTTCTGATTCTTGCCTCTAGCGGAAACAAAACCGTACCTCTCGCGGAAGGAAAAAACATATTTTTTCTTGTTTCAGAGAGGCACGGCTGTGCCTTTCGCGGACGGAAAACAAAAATAAAACATGTTTTTTTCATTTTCCGAGCGTGCCTCTCGTGAAAGCAAAACCGTGCCTCTCACGGTATAAAAAAAGGGAAAACACATTTTTTTTCCGTTTTCATGTGGCACGGCTCACGGAAGCAAACGGTGTCTCTCACGATAGAAAAAACACATTTTTATGCTATTTTTTTCTCCAAAAGCTAAGAAAGACCGGTGAAAAACCGAAATGTCAAGAAAAATCAAAAAATAATAATCTAAAAAGCCGAACACGTGCGAAAAATAATAAAATCCGGAGGGAGTGCGCAGAACGCAACATGTAGCGGGGGAGCAACTAATTAACGAGCACTCCTTCGGGAGCCTCGCAACGATCAGCGCCACTTAGCGCACTCACAGCCATTCGCCACGTGTCGCGCTCTGGGCGCTCCATTCGGTTTTAGTTTTTTTATTTTTACGCACGCGTTTTGCGGCTTTTTAAACGGTTTTTTTCGGTTTTTTAAGCTTTTGGTTTTCTACCGGTCTTTCCTAGCTTTTTGACAAAAAAAATTTTCAAAAAAAATATTTTTTTTGCGCAAAAAATTGCATTTTTTTCGCGAGAGTCACGGTTTTTTTTCGCAAGAGGCACGGCCGTGCCTCTTGGAAACGAAAAAAATATGTTTTCTGTTTTTTTTCTTTCGCGAGAGGTACGGTTTTGCTTCCGTGAGAGGCACGGTTGTGCTTTCGCGAGAGGCACGGGCGTGCCTCTTTCAGAAAGGAAAAAACACGTTTTCTATTTTTTTTCTTTCGCGAGAAGCACGATTTTGCTTCCGCAAGAGGCACGGTTGTGCTTTCGCGAGAGGCACGGGCGTGCCTCTTTCGGAAAGTAAAAACAACATATTTTCTTTTTTTTTCACGAGAGGCACGGTTTTGCTTCCGCGAGAGGCATGGTTGTGATTTTGTCAGAGTGCCTCTTTCGGAAAGGGACAAAAATTTGTGTTCCCGTTCGGTTTTTTCGTTGGTTTTTTTCATCCGGTTTTTTTGTGAAAAAAAAGTTCGTCAAAACCTATTAACATGGGATCTAGTTTTGAAGATGGAGACGCGAGAAATCCAATGGCGAAAGCGGTTCGAGATTTGGACCGCACGGTTTAAGAGATAAAAATGTTTTGAATAAACGGATCTAAAAAAAAAAGGAAAAGCTCCCAGGTTGCGACAAGTGACGCACATGCAACGCGCCACTTGTCGCAACCTAGGGGAGTTGAAGTGATCTCCGTAAAAAGTACTTTTTAATTAGTGATTTCGATGTAGCGGCCGCTGAAAACGCGTCAAGTGGCGCGCTCTCAGCCCACATCAAGTGACCCTTGGAGGCTTCCGAAAAAGCGCTCCTTCATTAGTTGCTCCCTCACTAGTAGGATGCTGACGTGAGCTGCAAGGTACATGATCGATTGCTAGATCGGATGCATAAATACGTGCGTAGGAAAATCAGCGGCTCCTATTTGGGCGCTGTCTAGCGCTCAAGCGCGTACCCCCCACTCTGTACCAGTCGCACAGTGGGCCGGCCCAACCTTTTAGGATTTTCACGTGCATTCTCGCCCAATTTTTGGAAGGTTCTAGAACCTTTCCTGAACCAGGATCTTTTTCTTGTTTTTTTGTTCGGGTTTTCTTTTTTCTTTTTTTCTTTTCTTTTTTTTTCTTTTCTCTCTTTTCTTCTTTACTTTTTCGTTCTTTTTGCGATTTTTCTTTTAAAATTCGTGAACATTATTTTGTTCATCAGATTCAAAAAAGGATCAACAATGTAACAAATGTTCATTGAATTCAAATTTTGTTCATCTAATTTGAATTTTTTCATCAAATTTGAAAACTATTCATCAAATTTAAAAAATGTTCATCAAATTCAAAATTTGTTCATCTTTTTTTCAAAATAAGTTCATCAAATTAAAAAAGTGTTCAGTGAATTCAAAATTTGTTTATCCATTTTTGAAAAAAACAATGTTGTCAATAATGAACAATTTTTTCATCAAGCTCAAAAAAATTTCATCAAATTTTGGATTAGTGATGTTTTTGAATTTATGAACATTTTTTGAATTCACATTTTTTTTCAATATGTGAAATATTTAGACCATGAACATTTTTTTAAACCACAAGTATGTTATGATTTCTGGAACATTTTCCCAAAAATCATATTTTTCCTTAAATGTTGAACTTTTTGATATTCAGATTTTTTTTGAAGAAGAAAAAACAGGAAAAAATAAATATGAAATTGAAAACCTGGGGCGCGCAACCCTGCTTATGGGCCGGCCCATGAGGGTTGCGTGGGTGCGCGCTCGCCAGTACCCCACGCGCGAAATAGGAGCTTCGCGAAAATCCGTGCTTGCTCGTTTCCTTCCTTCCTGCATCGTCGGGCAGTGTGCCACTTTTCGCAACCTGAGAGGTGCAAGTGACCTTTGCAAAAAGTGATCCTTAATTAGTGATTTCGTACTAGTGAGCAACACACGTCCTCTACGCAGAAAGGAAGGGGAATTTTCAAGTGGAGGCCCATTATGTTTCCGATGGACTCCGGTCCTCCGCAATCCGCATTTATTGCGTCGCACACAATGACACAAGGCAACACGGTACTTGCTCATTAGCATGTAGCGGGCCATGGACTTTGGTGAAGAAATGATTTATTTAATACCATTGACAACTGGATAATAGTATCAGATGCACGCACCATGCAGTTACAACAAGGCTAATAATAATGAGTTAATTACAATGAGAATGCTAGAACTTGACGCAAACGGTCAGTTTGGTGCTAGAAGTTATGGTGTATATCAAAGTAGTGTAAAAACGTGGCTTTGATGTGCAAATACAGTGCTAATCTTATTTCTATACTGAATCAGCAATGACTCGGCACATGAGGCCCGCTGTCGGTCACTAGATAGGGAGAAGGGAGTGTGTGGTCTTTTTTTAAACACCCTCGAATTATATATTTTCACAAAATAAACCCTGTGAGAGGTCACATATTATTTTTTACCTATATGAAAAGTGGATCCCGTCTATCTTGTAAGAGTGAAAATTAAACAGAACATGCGGGATGTGCGGGCGTGAGGTCTCAAACAGAGACCGTACCTAACGCAAGCAAGCGGGCTGGCCACACCGCCGTGCAATATGGATAACAGCTTTTTCTTTAAGGGAGAATAACAGCTTTTTTTTCTAGGATCGAATAACAGCTTTCTATGTACTAACCGCGGCGCAAAGGGCTGCAGATAGTGCAGCCCATTTTGCACCTGTTTGTTTTTCTAAATTTATTTGTAGAAAGTATGTAAATTACAATATCAGTAATAAAAAAACATTTCAATATCTGTGTTTATAAATATTTTAACTATAAGCGAAATAATTTATTTTTAAATATTGTTCACGTATTATTTAAAAATATTAGTATATTTAAAAAAATAGTATGAATTGTAGAAAATGTCTGTATATTTTATATACTAAAAATAGTTTCAAAATTTCAAATAAAAATTATTTTAATTATACATACATTTTATAATTATACGCATGTTTTTATAGTTCAATGTTTGTATAATTAAAAATATTTATCATTTAAATTTAATATGTTCATACGAATAATCATTTTGTATAATTTAAATATAAGCTGCAAGTGTATAACATTTATGTATTCATCAAACTTTTTATTTAATAAACATTTAACTTCATTAAATGTCCATACTAAGTAATTTTTTTAATACAATACATGGATGTATATTTGGATGTTTTGTTTACTCATAATCGTCTGTATATATAACATTTATATCACACGAATATTTGTACATAATGTTTATTAATTAAGTTTTACAAATAAATGTAGAAAACGAACAGGTGCGAAATGGGCCGCACTATCTACAGTCCATTTAAGCTCCACATGTACTCCTAGGTCAGATACATAAAATGTTATTATCAAGATTTATTTATAAACAGAACGTGATCGGTGGTGCGGCTAGCCGGATATCTTGCTAGGTGTGGGTCGTGGTTAGAGACGTAGCGGTCTTAATTTCCGTTTAGTTTGCACTCTCTTCTGACAGGTGGGACTCACTAGTCATAGAGGCGGAAAAAAATGTCACCACGTCAACAGTTTTTTTTTGAAAAATATATATTTCGAGGGTGTTTTCATAAAAATCAGGCCACATGCCCCTTCTCGCCGGTCCAGTGGCTGACAGCGAGCTCCATGCACCTAGTCAGCGCTGATTTCGTAACAAATAAGATACGCACTGTATTTACACGTCAAAGTCAAGTTTCTGCACCACTTTAATGTACTTTTCCCATTTCAAATAAACTAAAACCACGACGAGTAATTTGGAACGGAGGGAGTACATCACAACTTATAGCATCAAAGTGATCGTTTCGTTCAAGTTCTAGCACCGCCAGTGTAATTGACTCAATAATAATCAACAAACACTAATTGAGGGCGGAGCACTTCTTCCTGATCTCTCCCTGGGTCCCGGTGAGCACGCCGACGTCGCCCATCTTGGCCATGGACGCGCTGAAGTCCCTGAAGAACTCGGCGTCGAACTTGCCAGTGGCGATGCGCTGGACGTAGCCCCTGGTGTCGGCGTCGAAGAGGAGCGCGGCGTCGGAGCGGAAGAGGCCCCTCCGCTTGGCGACGTGGCGGTAGTAGCTGGTGTCGAAGGTCCTGAAGCTGCCGGGGTCCATCTCCGACAGCATGGCGCGGTCGTCGACGCTCCTGCACTTGAGCCTCAGCTTGTCGGCGTACTCGCTCTCCAGGGACGGGTCGACGAGGCCATCGGTGGTGTTGTAGAGCCGGTCCGCGAAGGACGGGCAGTACGCCGTGCCGAGCGTGTGGGCGCCGGAGAGGACGGCCAGGTCCTTGAGGCCGAGCCCCTTGGAGGCGAAGATCTTGGCGAGCAGAGGGACGTCGCCGGAAGCCGGGGGCAGCTGGCTGCTCGCCTCCGCGGCGCTGGACACCCTGCCGTCTCTCCTGCCCAGCGCCACCGGCCAGGAGGGGCCCTTGGCCAGCACGACGGCGTCGCGGGACATGAGGGTGAGCACGTCGGCGCAGGAGACGACGCCCGGGCACGCGGCCTCCAGCTTGGCCTTGACCCGCTCCACGGAGCCGAACCCTCGCAGGCTCTTGTTTGGTTTCGCGTCCTTCTCCGCCACGTTGCCCTCCGTGGACTCCAGGAGGACGGAGGCATCACAACCCTGCGATGAAACCATTTGCACGCACGGCACATGTAAGTGTGCATTTCATGACATGATCGATAGCATTAGCAGCATCTGCTAGGCAAGTTACTACGTACCCTCACGAAGCAGTCGTGGAAATGGAGCCGGAGGAGCGGGCCGGCGAGGCTGGGCGCGGCGGCGATGATCTTGCCCATCTCCTCGCGGACGATCTTCTCGGCGTCCGGGCATGTCTTGCTGTAGAAGCCGATCTCTAGATTAGCCACCGCTGCCGAGCTCGCTGCGAGAGCCAGCAGGGCCAGAGGGAGCAGCAAAGACCTGATCGCCATCGCCATGGACCTCAGCCAATTACTTTGATCGAATTGAGCTCCAATTGTTTGGCTACGGAGAAGAATGTCTTGGTACTGGTGGTATCTATGTCGATGGTGGTGCGTGTATGCCTCGCAACTCCCCTGTATTTATACATATGCCGGCCGGCCGGTTACGTAGTCTTGGGTGCATGCATGTCAACGTACGCGTGTTACAAGTTACAACCTGTTTTCTATGTACGCATGCATGTGCTAACTACCATCTGAATACAACCGCCTCAGCTATCAACTGATGCAAACCGCGGCTGAGCGAACAAGTCAATACAGAAAAAAGGGAAGAAAATAGATGTCGCCGACGCCGTTCAATCGTCCATGATTGGCGTTCATCGTAACATGCCATGAATCTATCATTTGTCTGTCTCTGAACTGGTTTCAGCGGATTGTAGGGCAATTATATTATCCGATAATTGCATCAAGATATAATATGCACCAAGGGAATAGTAACCTTCTGTAGCGCCATGTGCTTGATCGATGCATGATTTGGGCAGGCTGTATATCTAATACTATCTCTGCAGAATTTCCACGGGTGACTATGCTTCAAGTCGAAAGCTCCTAATTTGTACGCTATGGCGCGCCAATTACAATCATTGGGTTCTCTCTTAGTGTGTCATTGCAAGGAACACAATTTACATAGGATCCTAAATAAACTAGTGCGCGGATTTTTTGTCAAACATTTACATAGGATCAATTTGTTCGTAACAAGAATTGGATGGTCATAGCGATGACTTAGAATGAAGGCGTGAGAACACTAGTGCAAAATTGAGTAATGCCATCAACTGCACTGGATCCAGCCGATTTTATCCCATTTCCAAGCAAGTCAAGTCAATGATAGGTGGCCCCTCTTTTGCTCGGCCCCACATGCCTTTCACTTAACCCTTCTTCTCTAAATCCGCTTCTTCTCCCCTGCATAATTCCCCTCCTTTTCCAAGTCCCTAACCCTAAATTCCAGTGGTTGGCACACATCTACCATCGCCTTCATCGTTCGGCTGCATCCACACCAGCACACATCTTCGTTTGCATTCAACACACACAATTTCTCCACTCCAATACTCCCTCCGTTTTTATTTACTCCGCATATTAGAGTTGACTGAAGTCAAAGGTTTTAAAGTTTGACCAAGTTTATAGAAAAAAATACAAATATTTACAATAACAAATCTATATGATGTGGAAGTACATCTAATGGTGTTGATTTGTTAATATTTTTGTCTATAAACTTTATCAAAGTTTACAAAGTTTGATTTTGACCAAAGCTAATACGCGGAGTAAATAAAAACGGAGGGAGTACGCCCAACTTCTCGACTTTGACTGACACCCAAATTATGGATAAGCAATTTTGACGTCTGTGTGGAGAAGGATTTATGGCTGTACCACCAGGGCACGCATAGAGAGGGAAGCCAGGGAGAGGTCATGTCCTCCTCAATCTCCACCAAATATTCAATTTCTCCACACGACATCTATCAAATAGGTAATTCATTGCTCTCCACTTCTACACGAGCATCACTTCGGCTTGAATGCCTGCAACTACCACCCTCTACCTCACCCTGCTATTTAACAAACAATCAAAAGCTATTAGCATCCCCAAGCAAGCCCTTCATCCATTCTTTACCTTCCCTAACATCAGACTGATCTATGAAATGGTATCCTTCGTCCACCCAAGAACAATCGAAGAGCAACTTTACCCCCTCCCAGCTTGTCCATCGAGAATGAGCTCCGCCGTGTGGGCTATCTCCTATAGGAGGAGCTCGTGGGACAAGACTAGCATGTCCCTCCAAGCTGGGTTTGGCTAGCACCACATGCCAAAACGGCAGATGTACACGATGAGGAATACCGTTATGGTCCATCATCGTGGATTTCTAGAACCGTCAGGACGCCGAGCTGCTCCTCGGTCATGCCTACTTCTGCGTCGTCTAGCTCGTCATATTCACCCGCTACAACATCTACGCGGAATATTAATCAATGTTCCCTAACGCGACCCACATCCATCTCTTGTGGGTTGAGTAGTAGTAGGGGAGGCAAAATAGTCTGTCCTGACGAAATGCTGACGGCAAAAAGCACTCATGTTTCCTGTAGTGGGAGGTGGGTGGGCTGAATCTAGGGAGAGAGATGTTCGTATGTACGCTGGTGGGCCTATGATCTATCCTCCCGTGAGCTTGTGACGGATGCTAATGTGGCCATTCTCATTGCTGGTGTATGCTGGTTAATTTATGTTTGGTCCCACTTGTAAGCCGGTAAAGGAGCGCTTATATGGCCGAGATGCTGACGTGTATAGGTTGCATGTCAAGAGAAATAACATAGTGGGGGTGTACTATTTAGGTATTATAGATTTGATACCTACGTTTTTCATACACAGTTTACATTTGTCATATACATTAAAACATTTTCTTATATGTGCTTAATATTTTAAAATACATGCTTACATTTTTTAAAACGCTTGTTTTTAAATAAATGTTCAAACATATTTCTGTATGATACGAAACATTAATTTTAAACTTCATGAACATTTTTATACATTAAAAAAATATCACAATTTTTTTTGAAACATGCGAATATTAAAAAAAATTGTAATTTAAAATTTATGAACGGCATGAAATTTTTGTTTTCAAAATTACACTAACATTTTTTTATATTGTATAACATATTTTAAAATATGCCATATGATTTTTTTCAAAACTCGTGAACATTTTTTTAATGTCACATATCAAGGAGTCACACACATTACCTGAGTAGTACAAACATTTTTATAAAGCTCAGTGAATATGTTTTTACTCTGTATTAACATTTTTAAATGTGCAATGAAAAAGTTAGGGCTGCAAACGAGTCGAGTTCGAGCGAGTTGGACTAGGCTCAGCTTATACTACAATTCGAGCGAGCTCAAACTGAGCAAAGCTCAAGGTCGAGTTGTAGAAAGTGACTCATGCTCAGATTATAACGATCTTGAGCCGATCTCGAACTGGTTTCGAGCTGAATAGGATGATTTTTCTTGATTATCTAATGCAATTTTTCAAAAAAGATAGGACACAATACAACATAAGAAACCACTTTAAATTTAACTTATTGAAGACTACTCCCTCCAAACAAAAAAGAAAACTCCCTCCATCTCATAATATAAGACGCTTTTGCAAGCTATGTTAGCTTGTAAAAATGTCTTATATTATGGGATGAAGGGAGTCATATGCAAGAGTCGTGATGAACTAGAAAGATAGAACAATGAAGGTGCCGCCACTCTAATACTTTGGCTAAGAATAAACAAGATATCAAACATAGGACTGACCACTTACACATTGAGGCTAAATTATGTGTGTGCTTAATTAAGCTTTGTTTGCTAGTAGGTAAAATAGAGAAAAATTATACGGAACGTATATCGCAATAAATTACCCTATTTTCTTTAAATGTGTGTCAAGATTATTTCATTTAATTACCCAATATCGAGCTAGAATCGAGCGAGCTAGTGTTGGCCCAAGATCAGATTGTTTCTCAACCGAGCTACATAAAATGCTCATACTCAGCTCATTACATTTCGAGTCAATCTCGAGTCGAGCCAAAATTCGAGTTGATCTCGAGAAGCTCACGAGCCTCGAGCTTTTCTTGCAGCCTCGTCCGTGAAGTTGTCGTCTGTGGAGCCGTCGTCAGTGATTCCTCCGCTGGCGTCCAACACCACGGCCGGTGGCGTCGCCGTCCAAGGAAGGCGGTGTCTGGCCTTGAGTTTGCACTCTGCTCTAGAGGGGGCGAAGAAGACACGTTATGCATGAACTTTGAGAAATCTTGAATATTCAAGCCTAATAATTAAGTGTACACT
>NC_041381.1:617236526-617274702 GCF_002162155.2 Triticum dicoccoides
GCATTGGCCCTCTTGGTCAACCGTTTTAGCAATTAATGTCATAGTTTCGCCAATTGATGTTCAAGTCCTAGCATTCATTTGGCAACAACTTGTATGAAAAAAGTGATGATATTTTTTTTCCATGGGCAATGTAGAGTTTGATGGTGACTCTGTTGTATTTACTACTTTGGTGGCAGGCTATATATGTGACCAGTTTGCCAAGATGTTGCTGTTGCGGCACAACCAACACTTGGTTTATGTGTTTGTGGGTGATCATGCATGCCTCCTCATTAGCCAACATTTTGGTGTTAGATTTTTCTAATGTCTTTCTGGATCATTATAAAATAAGATTTAGTTTGTGAATCTGAAGCTGTGCATTGCATTTTTCTGTGCCAGAGGAAGGACACCTTGTTTACAAATCTCAGGAAGGAAATGCTATGCTCTGAAAAAGGAGGATCATATTGGGGAGTTCACATGGGCTGCATTCATTTTTGGTGTGACCCGACACCATTTTGTCAAAGATAATGGCGTTTTTGCGGCGCTGCCAAAACTTTGTGTTGCTACCAGTTTGGGTATTGGTTGAAAGTTGTAAACTGTGGAGTTAATTTGTGCACCGGGAGTTATTGTAAACTTTGATAGAAGGTGTGTCAAGTACTTTGTTCTAGTCAGAGTAGTATACACATATTCAGGTCATGCAATTTTGTCATTTGAAGTACTACTTGTGTTAAGTCCAGGTAGGAGTCGACGAACCAAATTGGGTGACTGCTAGATGTGATGGATTTCTTGTGGTGTGGATCAGTTCCAGCGAGTGCGCTTGTTGTACAATCTGAAGATGCACGAACCTCCTGTCACTTGGTTCGTTTACGATCTTTGCTCTATAGGACAACATTCCAAATGGTGTATTTCTCTCGTTTGATGGTGATCTGGCACCAGATTGTTAAATACAATGGTGCTGTTGCCGAGCTTCCAAAACTTTGTGTTGCTACCAATTTAGGTGTAGGTCAAATGTTGTAAACTGTGGAGTTAATTTTTCGGTCGAGAGTTTTTGTAAACTTAGGATTGTACCGACAACAGATTAGCTTGTCAAATTTTTGCTTCCCATGAATGAATGAATGTTACCTTCTTTGGTTGTTCTCCAATCGCCTTGAATGTCGGTAGCTCATTACGAACTAATTAGTATTGGCTGGTTTTCTGCTGGTTTTCTGTTGTGCCTTTGAAACCAACCAAAAATGCCCATACGTGGCCTATTTATTCCCCTGCAAAGCAAAATGCTACTACAATCCTCAAGACCACGTGGGAACAAAATTTGAACAAAACAAGCAACTGGCAGTGGTTTCCAGGGTGAAAACCCAAGGTCTGGCCTTTACTGGTTGTGCCTGGCAGTTGTCGTTGCCCAATCAAAGATTGTAGATTTTCACCATGGAGAAAGATCGTGTTCCCAAAACAATGACTTCAACAAGGCCACTGCCAGGCACAACCAGTAAAGGCCAGACACCGCATCCCCGCAAAAAAAAACCCAGACACTCCATCAATCCACCCATTTATTCCCCTCCATTTTTATATACAAGGCCACTATGAAATATACGTTTTGCATCTATACAAGGCCACCAACAGTAATCGAGGCAAAAATAATGATATTTTCTCGTACTAGCAACCTGTTTAATAGTTGCATGCATGCAGTCATAATGACAGTCAGCTACTTCCTCCACTCAGTTTTCTTGCATGCATGTGGGGTATTAATGATCCCAGTAAACGAAAAAAAAACTGACTTTCAAAACAGACATTAAATTTTACATTGGTACCTGTAATTTGAGTTTGTGGCCTTGTATATAAAAATGGAGGGAGTATTAGATATATAGATATAATGAAAAAGGTGATTACATAAACAGACCAAACCAAAAAAAGGAAATGGTGGATAGAAGTTTTAGATAATAAATCAAAACCAGTGTAAATTCTCATCTATGTATTGGAAACTACCTAGCGTTATTTTAGGCAGTGCCAGTACTAGTTACTCGGAAACTCAACGCACTTAATGGACAAATCGACTCTCCATGCATGTGTTTATCTGACTCTTGAAAAGGCTTCAATTGTATGGATACAACTAGGGACTCGGTAGTTAGTCCTTTACTCCGATCTGACCTTAATTCTCTCGTCTTCCTCCTTAAAACTAGACACTACATCCCCGCAAAAAAAAAAAAAAAACCCCAAACACTCCATCAATCCACCCAGGATGAAGAATAACTTATTCCTCACCCTAATCGATCAACCGAGCCTGAAGCCCCGAACATGCGTCCAACCAAGCCACGATTTTGCGATTGGAAGAGGCCAACCGTCCCTCGCTGGAAAATTATATCGGGGTCGACATAATTTTACGTATCGTGCGTTTGACTCGCTAACCTTATCCAACCTACCCCAGTGACCCCGTTTTTCTAATCTGCAGGAAACTACGAACTGTTTCGGGACTATCGATGGCCTACGGCGGCGTGCTGGGCAGGTGGGGCGGCTTCCTAGGTTATGGGCGGCGCCGGGGTTGGTGATGGCGGTGCAGACCCAGCGGCTTGGTGCTTCATGGCCTCGGCGGTGTGGCGAGCTCTCTGAGTTCCCTGGTGCCGCGCAAGCTGCGGGCTGCATCGACTATCGTGCTTTGCACCGGCCATGGCGGCGCTGCTGCATCTCTCGGGCTACGACGGCGTCACGCTGCTGCATCTCTTATAGCTATATTTATCAATATAGAAACACATTCACACACAAACAATTGGCTAGAGAGGCTCATTTTTTATTTAAAAAGCGTGGCTCGTTTGGCTTTGTTCTTAAGTGAGGTCGGCTTCCCCGGCCCTCTCGCTTAGGAAAGAAAATGATGTTTTGCGCACAGTAAAATCTCACAAACCTCTACTGACGTCTAACGGGCAGCAGAAGGCTTCTAGGCCGTGAGAGTTATGTGTTGCTCACACTGATTCCTATTAAGAATCGCCTACATAGCGACGGCTGCTTCGCCGGACCAACACTATATCTGAACATGAGTTGTTTTTCCTGTGGCTTCTTGTTGGTTTTTCCACTATTGCAGCATTCATTTTCCTTGGTTTTCTTCAGTTTTTTGACAGGTTTTCTTCATTTTGTTTCTTCATTCGATTTTCACTGGTTTTTTGTTTTTTTTAAAGAATAACTAATTTTTCATACATATTGTACATTTTTTGTATACTATTTTTTTGAAGAGAGGCAAAAGATTTGCCTCATTCATTAAATAAGAGGAATAGAGTTTATGTTCGTGTTACAACAGTGACAGCGCCGCAACACCCGAAATAAAGGTGATCAACTACTCTCGCGTCATCAAGTATCCCAACTTGCTTGCACCCGCTGATACCCAAAGCGTGGCCTCCTTCTTAATGTTGGCGAGTAGAACCGTCGGCGGAGCACTCTTCTGACGGAACACTCGCGCATTCCTCTCGTTCCAAATGGTCCAGGCGACTAGCATGGTGAGCGAGGCCATCGCCTTCCTGTTGGGGATAGATGTGTCGGAGAGGCCCACCCACCACTCTTCGATGTTGTCTGAGAGGTGCCATGAGGAAGTATCAATGCTCACCAGTTGCAGCCAGTCGTTGACTAATCCCCATAGGCGGATAGAGAAGCGGCATTTGTAGAAAAGGTGGTCAACAGACTCTTGGTTTTGCTTGCAAAGTGTACAAAGGCCACAGTTTGGCCATCCGCGCTTCTCCAATCTGTCTGCCGTCCAAATTCTGTTTCGAATAGCCAGCCAAGCGAAGAACTTGACTTTGGGGGGAGCCCAAGCCCTCCACACAGTGTGCTCCATAGGGGATTTGATTGTGCCAAGGAATTGCGCTTTGTATGCTGACTCGGCCGTGTATTGCCCGCTAGCGGTGTGCTTCCATACAATATCATCTTCGGCATCCTCCTCGAGATGGAAGCCACGAAGCGTTGTCCAGAGGGTGACAAACTGACGTAAGTGATTTAGCGAAAAAGAATCTGGGATGCGTATTCTCGAGACCCACGCATCGTTGCTGAGAGCTTCGCGCACCTTCCAATTTTTCCTCGTGGACGCCTCATAAATTAGTGGTGCAATGTTCCTAGGCTTGCGGTCATTCACCCATGGCGCATCCCAAAAAGGCGTCCTTGTTCCATTTCCAACAAAGATTGACGTGGAGGCATAAAACAAGGAGTAGTCCATCGTGTTGCACGGGTTTCCCATGCCCACCCAAAGCTTGGTGGGTTCTTTCCATTCAAACCATAACCAGCGCAAGCGAAGAGCCCGAGCAAATTTCTCCGTGTTAAGTATGCCAAGGCCACCAAGATCCTTTGGCCGGCACACCACATCCCAATTCACCTTGCATTTTGCACCAGTGGTCTTGTCCGTGCCCTCCCAGAGAAAGGCTCTTTCGAGCTTGTTTATGTTGTGTAGAGTGGACGTTGGCACAATGAGCGGCGTGATGGAGAAGACGAGCTGCGAAGACAGCACCGACTTCACAAGGGCACACCGACCAATGGGAGTGATATTTTGGCCATCCCAAGTGGTCAACTTAGCGGCCGCTTTGTCCTCTAGGTACTGGTAGTCGACCTTTCTAAGCTTCCACACCGAGAGAGGAAGCCCCAAGTATTTCATTGGAAATGAAGCCCGTGACGCAGGAAGGGCCTGAAGGATGCATGTCAAGTTGAGTTGTCCGCACCTAATGGGAACCACTGAGCTCTTCTGGAAGTTTGTGACAAGGCCGGTGACATTGCCGAAAAGATGCAAAATGGTGGCTAGGTTGTCAATGTCTTTCTTGATTGGAGCCATAAAGACTGCTGCATCATCTACGTATAGGGAAGTCCTAACAGCCACGCCACGCCCACGGATCTTGTGAAAGAGCCCTTTTCTCGATGCTAGCTCAAGAATCTTGTGCAGCGGGTCCATGGCAATGACAAATAGCAAGGGGGAGACCGGGTCCCCTTGTCTGAAGCCGCGGCCATGAGGGATGGGCTTGCTTGGCACACCATTCAAAAGGATGCGCGAGGACGAGGAGCACAATAGGGCGGCGATCCAGTTGCGAAACATGGGCGGGAACCCAAGCCTCTAAAGAAGGTCCAAGATATACTCCCATTTGACAGAGTCAAAAGCCTTCCGAATATCGAGCTTGAACAGGAGGGACGGAGTTTTCCGCATGTGGAGGCGTCGCGCAAGATTGCGAACATACATGAAATTGTCATGGATACTTCTCGTCTTTATGAAGGCACTCTGGGCATTTGAGATGAGCTTATGCATATGGGGGGCCAGGCGGATTACCAATATTTTCGCAATAATCTTTGCAATGGCGTGAATAAGACTAATAGGGCGATAGTCAGAAATATCCTCGGCCCCCTCTTTTTTCGGGAGGAGCACAACATTTGCAGTGTTGAGCCAATGAAGGCCAGTTGTGCGCAGATTGGCAAAGGAGGAGACCACCCTCATGACGTCCACCTTGATGGTACTCCAACATTTTTTAAAGAAGAGACCAGTAAACCCATACGGCCCGGGAGCCTTGTCCCCAGGCATTTGGTTAATGGCGTCCCGCACCTCATCCTCAGTTATGGGGTCCCCGAGGCAAGCCAAATTGTGGGTCTCCAAATCGAGCTCCTCCCAATTAAAGTCTATGGATCTCGCCTCCCCCTTTTCCATGACGCTAGAAAAGTGCGCATGTACGAGTTGCTCCTTTTGCTCATGGTCTGTGACCCAGCCGTCATTGTGTTTGAGCCGATGAATGTAATTCTTTCTCCTCCTGGCATTGACCCGCCGATGAAAAAATTTGGTATTTGCGTCCCCTTCTCTGAGGTGGCATAGCCTAACACATTGCTTTTTGCGAGCACGCTCAAGCACCGCAAACCCAATGATTCTCCTTTTGAGCCTGGACCAAAGGTCCGCCTCCATGGTAGAGAGCTGCCTGGACTCCTGTGCAATGTCCAGACGCAGGATGACGAGAAGAGCCGCATGGTGGAGTAACTTTGCCCTAGAGAACAACCCCTTACTCCAGGCAGAGAGGCGATCTCCAGTTATTTTCATTTTGTGGTGCACCACATGGAAGGGCTCAGTGTGCACAGTCTGTTCATTCCAAGCCTCTGAAACAACATCCTGGAATCCTGGAAGGGCGGCCTAAAAATTTTCAAATTTGAAGGCACGAGGCCTCCGTGGTCCTTTGTCATCAGCAAGCAAAAGCGGACAGTGGTCAGAGAGCGACGAGGACAGCACATGGAGAATATGCGTGCCGAACTGGATGTCCCACTCCGCGTTGCAAAAGAAAGAGTCCAGCTTGCATAATGTCGGGTTTGATCGCTCATTTGACCAAGTGAAGCGTCTGTTTTGAAGGTGGATCTCTTTAAGATGACAACTCTGTAATGTTGTCCGAAATCTGGTGATTCATCTTCTGTTGACATTTCGCTTATTTTTATCCCTCGAGCGGTAGATTTGGTTGAAATCACCAAGAGCTAGCCAGAGCTCCCCACACGGCGGCTTATGACTAATCAGCTCCGTGAAGAAATCCTCCTTGAGGGAGGAGGATGTTGGCCCGTACACAACGGTGATTCGGTAGCTGACATCGGAGTGCTTGATGTGTATTGTCGCTGAAAGGTAGAAGGTGGTGATCACCACATCAGTTACAGCAACATGGTCATCATCCCAGAGCATGAGGATCCCACCCCGGGTACCAATAGATGGTCGCTGAGCAAAATTGCGAAGCCTATGCCCACCAAGGAAACTTGCCGTGAACATATCAACATTTTCAAGCTTTGTTTCTTGTAGGCATACTATTTGACAGGAGGAAGCCGCGACGGTCTCGTGGACGGCGGCACGGCGGTCTGGGCAGTTGAGGCCCCTTACGTTCCAACTCAACACATTTATTTGCTGTTCAATCATAAGGAAACAGTCTAACCCTTGAATAGGAGGTGATACAAAGGCTCAGCATGCCAATACATAAGCATAACTTAATGTCAACTCCACAGCAGCCAACTCTGGAACGACTACATGACCTAGTGGTAGACATGAACAAGTACATAGAAGACACCCAGCTGTGCACGGAAGCAGCAGCCACCCCTGGAACTTTTTCAAACATTGGAAACTAACACAAACTACAGAATCAGCATGCATGGCTTGGCCCCTCAAGCATCCACAGGGGCCCCTCCCTCAACATGATCCAGTCCAGCATCCCCAGCACGGTCGATCAGAGCCTCCTCAATGTTGTTGAACAGAGCATCATCGAGCTTGAACAGGGCTCTCATCGCTTCAAGCACATCAGTGGGAAGTTGATCTTTGAATCGCTCTTCTAGAGCCTCCAGCACAGCCCCTGTAACATCCTTGCCGTTCTTGACAATGCCAAGGCTGCGACAAACCAGGATCTCAGCTTGCTTGGCCACCGGCGCTTTTGTAGCGCGTCCACCGGCCTTGATGCGAGCACTGGTGCGCCTAAGGGAGAGGCCGCCACTTGTGCTGATGGCAACACCAGCCAGAGTTTTCCGGCGAGCCGCGGGGACCGCGGGCGGGGAAGCAGCAGGGGTTGGCAGCAGGGCCTCACGTCCAGGCAGGAAGAGCGTCTCCAGCCCTCCAGGAATAGCTGGCTGGGCAACAAGCAACTCCTCTTCATTGCAGGGCATGCTGCAGAGAAGTGGCGGGGTGGGGGACGCCTCAAATCCTGGTGGGCGCGTGGGCGACAGGTCGATGAGACCGCAGCAGCATTGTCGGAGAGCAAATGGTGATGAGCGCCGGGCTTGACGGGGTTCGTAGCTGAGCAGCGGCCGCTGCCTCACTTTGCTTGGATCGTGGAGACATCGGAAGCACCGTGGTCGGCGACAGAGGTGGCGATGCAGGAGGAGTCATCTCGACCCTGGAGAGCTGCCTGGCCAATGCGGGGGAGGGCAGCCTGGAGAGGCTGCGGCCCCGTAAAGCCGGAGTGTTCTCCGCAAGCCGCCCAGCCACATCACTGCCCGAGCCGGAGGCAAGCAGCATCACAGGTTCCGCGCCAAGGCCATCACGACGCCGGCCCCCATCATGGTCACCACGGGACTCACGGCCACGGTCCCGATCCTGCCGCTCGTCCCGCGGCGCCCTGGATAGGCTGCGCCGGAGGGAGGCGCCCCAGCCACTTCCACCATGCCTTGACTGGTCACGTCCCCGGTCGCCATCGCGGCCACCGCGGCGACGGTCATCGTCTTCGTGGTCGCGACGGTGGTGCTGCACGGGCCTGGAGACGCGCTCCCGGCGGTCTCGCGGCCGAGTTTCACCGTCGACGACGTGGTAGAGCCAGTCATACGGAGTGGAGATGATGCTGCCGCTGGTTGGGTCTTCATGAATTGCCAAGTGAATCAACACCCGGTGCTCCAGCCCACGGCGACCATAGATAGGCTCACCGCCGCCCCGCGCTGGAAGGGTGATCCAGTTCACCCTGGGGACCCTGCTTGGGCACGTCGTCCACGCCCAGAGGCCAAGGACCCTGGTTTGGGTCTTGAGCTTGGAGGCCGGCTCGATGTAGTCCAGCGCGCAGCCGGACCCGATAGCCTTCACGACGACATGCTCATCCCAGGCGTGGAGAGGCAACCCCTCCAAGCAGAGCCGGACATGGTGGTTGAGGTCGACGTTCTCCGCATGCGCCTCGAGACGCCAGGTCCGCACCTGCAGCCTTGCCCCACCGAAGGGGACCTCCTGCTGCGAAACACATTATTATACATGTTTAATATTTTCAATACATGATTAATTTTTTTCAATATATGTTTTGATATTTACCTTTTTTCATACACATTGTATTTGTTTACACATCTAAAACATTGTCTTATACTCCCTCTATTTCATAATGTAGTGCGCCCACGCTTTTCGAGATTCAACTTTGACCATAAATTACACCAATAATAAACCAATATTTTTACTAAAAAATTATACCTTTGAAAACTTCTTTTGAATATGAATTCAAAGGTATTTGTTATGCTCCTGCCGCAGTCGTCTGTGTTGGTTAAATCTATGGTCAAAGTTAAATCTCGAAAAGCGTGGGTGCACTACATTATGTAATGGAGGGAGTATATGTTTAACATTTTTAAATGCATTAATTTTTCAAATACTTCTTTTAAACATTTTTTGAAATACACGTTGAAACATATTTTTGCATGATATGAAACATTACTTGAACATTTTGATACATTGGATATATTTTTAGATGTCACAAACATTTTGTTTGAAAGCCGTGAACATTTTTATAAAATGTAACGTACATATTTTGAATGGCATAAACCATTTATAGCTCGAAGGGCCAGTGGCCGAATTATATTAGATAGGGAAAAACAGAGGTAGTACATGACGGTAACAGTCTAGGAGAACTAGAGCTGTTACACCACATTACAGCACGGTACCATAGTGGGAAAATAAGCTACAAGCAAAGCATGCAGGCAAGCCAGTTCAGGCCGTCAGGTCGCTGATACAGCCCGCGGATCTCCAAATGCCTATATCCTCAATTACCAAGTCCCGAACTTTGTCTGCTGTGCAGCTCGCATTCTTAAATATCCTCGCATTCCTTTCCTTCCAGATCCTCCAGTGTACAAGAATGACAATTGTATCAAAGTTCTTCCTCATTGGTTTCGGGATTCCCTCACTCGCCTTCAGCCACCAGTCTTCAGTTGTACTGAAATTGACTTAAATAAATGCAGTGTAATGTCACATACACTTGTTTTTGAATGGTACACAGTTCTTATAAGTTAAGCAACATTTTTATATACTGCATTTATATTTTCTACTAAATGTGCGATGAACACTTTTAAACATTAGCTAATTTAATTTTTCATAATATGTTTATTTAATACCATTTTAAATACAAAAAAGTAAAGAAAAATATGCGCAACGTCAGCATGACAACACCATGTGATTTCTGGGCCTGCCACGTAGGAATCGCTTCGAGCCATACATAGACACGCTCTCGTGGGCTGCCTTCGACAGGTGACCACTGATACGAAAATCCTACCCTCCCCCCCCCCTCTGCTAATCAAAACCGGCCAACTAATGTCATAAGTAATGTTTCGTAACTTTTTTACGTAGCTTTTTAGCAAAGCTCCCACTGATATGTCTTTTGGGCACGCCCATGGTGATCACTTTTCAAGTTTTCATTGATCGGCCGACACCTGTCAGTGGAGACTATCTCCCCATTGACCGCTGGAGGATCTGTGACAAGCTCTATTTTATTGACAATTAAAACCTCAATTATTCAGAAATTAATAATAGAGCTCGGGCTCCATGGAGCCTGGTTTTTGAAAAATTCATAAATCAACCTTTTGTGCTGAGAACATTACACATGTACATAGCGATTTACACTACATATCTGTAAAATTTCATGATGTAATACGTTCTGATGTGAGCTACGCAAAAAAAAAACCATGACTTTGACAGACCTGTACTATTCATTATAAAGGTACATGATTTTGTGTGTGTGTGTGTGTGTGTGTGTGTGTGTGTGTGTGTGTGTGTAAGAGCACATCAAAATGTATTTCATCATGAAAATTTACAAAGATGGAGTATACATCACTAGATACATGTGTATTTGTTTACAATTTTTTGAAACATTAAAATCTAGTTTTTGATATATTTTTTTTCCAAAATTTCGAGCTCTATGGAGCTCGGGATCCATAAGAAACTACTCTCTTTATTCGGTTATAAGAATCATATCACCATTTACGAGCATGGGATCACAACCTCAAGGACGGAATCCATCAAAAGATTAGGAGGAGATAATCTAGCTAGTTTGGCTAGTTCATGAGCTACTTGATTACTTTCCCTATTACATTGATCATAAATGACATGTGCAAACTCTAAAGACATGAAATAATAATCATAAAAATAGCTCTTGATACGGATGAATGGCTCCCCTCCTGCATTGTGATGGTCACTTCATGTTGTTGGAATTGACCTCTATTTTCTTGTAGTTGACAGTTCGGGCCAGGTTCAAGCCTAAGAGCAACTCCAACAGGGCGACCCATTTCGTCCGCTGACATCCGTTTGGGTCGGCGTGAATACAAAATTGGCCCAACACGCCGACCCAAACAGACGCGCGTCCGCTTAGCGTCCGCCTGCCGACCCATTCCCGGCCCATTTTTGAGCCGGATTTGCGTCGGCGCGGACACGAGACGGACGCGCGCGCGCCTTCTCCCTCTGGGCCCGCTGATCGGTGGCAGTCTCCACCATTTTCCTCCATTCCCCCCCAAAAACCCTCCCCGCACGCGCTCCCGCCCCACCCCCGCCATGGACGACGACCTCGATGCCGCCGCCGACCTCGCCACCCTCGCCTCCTCCGGCATGCCGACCGCCCCCTCCGGCAAAGGCAAGCCTCATGGCCCCCGCAAGACCGCCGTGCCCAAGCCGACCCGAACAACGGGCAAAGGAGTCGGCCTGAAAGAAATATGCCCTAGAGGCAATAATAAAGTTATTATTTATTTCCTTATTTCATGATAAATGTTTATTATTCATGCTAGAATTGTATTAACCGGAAACTCAATACATGTGTGAATACATAACAAAACATATTGTCCCTAGTATGCCTCTACTTTACTAGCTCGTTTATCAAAGATGGTTATGTTTCCTAATCATAGACATGTGTTGTCATTTGATGAACGGGAGCACATCATTAGGAGAATGATGTGATGCACATGACCCATCCGTTAGCTTAGCATTATGATCGTGACAGTTTCATTGCTATTGCTTTCTTCATGACTTACACATGTTGCTCAGACTATGAAATTATGCAACCCCCGAATACCGAAGGACCACTTTGTGTTGTGGAATAGTCACGGCAGATGTCCTCGTGAAAGGACTTAGTCGTAGAGCCATCACAACTAGGTTAGCTTAAAGGGGTTAAACAGGACAAATGGCACATGAGTTTATACTGGTTCGTCCCCTTGCGGTGAAGGACTGAAAGTAAAGGCCTAATCTAGTTTGAGGTGGTATTGCTTATGTCTCGATTACCAGGGAGCGAGTTCGCTTGATCTAGCTTTCGATCTGCTCTCTCTTGTCCTGAACCGCCGCCTGGTCGTCCCTTTATATACACAGGTTGCCCAGCGGCTCACGGAGTCCCGACCGGCTCATAGACAACGTGTCCGGCTCGGTGACTATTTTTACATGCCTTATAATACAAGTCTTTACATATATGGCGGTTTACCCCTACGGGCCTTAAGTCGCCTTTTGGCCTTGGGCCCTTAACTAAACCGCCATCTTTAACATCCTTGTGGGCTTCATATGATGAATCGCCATAGGTATAACCCGGTCCCCTAGGCGGGTCATATCTATTAGTTATATACCCAACATTAGGCCCCAGATTGATTTGAACTGGTTCATGTCAATCTTCAATACTTAAAAAAATCTTCTCCTCTTTATCTGCGAGAAACTCATAACCCGCCATGACGTCATCTTCTGGATTTGTGATAACCCGCCATGACGTCACCTGCCGTTAAATTCACACAATATCTAACATACCTTAAGGGATTTTTATCTTAATAACCGTCCCGGGAATCGAGGCGCTTGGGCCGCTGGATAACCATGTTTTGGCCTCCTCATTTTTCGCGCCCACTTATTAGCCTTCTCCTTATAAATAATCGCGACTGACCTCTTCTCATTCTCCCCCTTTTCCATCATCTTCCTCCTCTCGCGACTCTCTGCCATTCGAGCTCCGCCGCTGCTGCGAAGCACCTCGTCCTCCTCGTCCTTAGCTACTGCATCAACCTGTGTCGGACCAGAGTACACCGGCGCTCCACCGCAGTTGGATCTACATCTGTAAGTGCTCCTCCTCCAACGCCTCAAATCGCATTAGGGTTTCAGATATTCTTCGTGTTCTTCATAGTTTCTCCACCGTAGCACCCTTTGATCCAAAAATGGCATAGAACTTGTACGGTAGTAGTTTTGCCTTTGCTTTTAATACCAACTGACCCCTTTTCCTTGAAAAGAGATCTCATTAGAGCTTATGAACTCCCCTGTACTGGTTTTAGGTCTTTATTTATCTTCTTTTTCTGAACTGCCGCTGATCCGAAATAATAGTTGTAATCTGTGAAACCTGTTTGTACGGTATTTAGCAAAAAACTGCATTTTGATAGATCCACCTAGTCATGGCGGCTCACATCACTGGCTTTAGTTAATTGCAATTCTCAACAGATTTCTATTTTGATAGACATCAAACTGCTCATGGCGGCTTAGATAACCTGCTCTAACTAGTCATATACCATTAGTCCCCCTTTAAAGACGCCATTTGAATATGTGCTATAATACTTTTCGTCCGGCTTAAAATTGAACCAACAGACTATGTTCTTTTTCCTTTTTAGGCTTCCTTCATAATGCCGCCTAAAACAACCACTTCCTGTAACTAGGTTCCTTCCATTGTCACGGAAAACACTCCTCAAGACTTTATAAAAACCGGTTACTTGCTGCAGAAGTCTGTCATGTATTACCACGCCCCCAAGCCGGAAGAAGACAAACCTCTGCCCAAAGAAGGCGAAGTCATTGTCTTCGCTGATCATATGAACTGGGGCTTCTCACCGCCCGGCTCTAAATTTTTCCGGGACATTCTGCACTTTTTCAACCTTCATCCTCAAGACATCGGACCCAATTCCATGTCCAACATATGCAATTTCCAAGTATTCTGCGAAGCCTACCTTCAAGAGGAGCCCACTGTGGAGTTATTCACAGAGTACTTCTGTTTGAACCGGCAAAATGAGTACTCCAATGGACCCATCTTGGAACTCGGTGGGATCTCAATCCAGCGATGGAGAGACACTATATTTCCTTTGTTGGGGAACGTTGCAGAAAATTAAAATTTTTCCTACGGTTTCACCAAGATCCATCTATGAGTTCATCTAAGCAACGAGTCATGGGAGAGAGATTGCATCTACATACCACTTTGTAGATCGCGCGTGGAAGCGTTCAAGGGAACAGGGATGATGGAGTCGTACTCGCCGTGATCCAAATCACCGATGACCAAGTGTTGAATGGACAGCACCTCCGCGTTCAACACACGTACGGAACGGACGACGTCTCCTCCTTCTTGATCCAGCAAGGGGGAAGGAGAGGTTGAGGAAGAAGGCTCCAGCAGCAGCACGACGGCGTGGTGTTGGTGGAAAGGCAGTACTCCGACAGGGCTTCGCCAAGCACTTAACGGAGAAGGAGAGGTGTTGGGGAGGGGAGGGGCTGCGCCTTGGATCAGGTGTTCAGCCCTCCCCTTGCCCCTCTATTTATAGGGGAAGGGGGAAGGGGGCCGGCCCCCTCTAGATGAGATCTAGAGGGGGGGGGGCGGCCAGGGAGGGGGGCTTGCCCCCCAAGCAAGGGGGCACCCCCGCTAGGGTTCCCCCCCCCCACCCCTAGGCGCATGGGCCCAAGGGGGGGGGGGCGCCCAGCCCACCAGGGGCTGGTTCCCTGCCCCTTGCGGCTCATGTGGCCCTCCGAGAGGGGTGGCCCCTCCCGGTGGACCCCCGGAACCCCTCCGGTGGCCCTGGTACAATACCGATATGCCCCCGAAACTTTCCGGTGTCCATATGACAACTTCCCATATATAAATCTTCACCTCCGGACCATTTCGGAACTCCTCGTGACGTCCGGGATCTCATCCAGGACTCCGAACAATATTCGGTAATCACATACAAGTCTTCCTAATAACCCTAGCGTCACCAAACCTTAAGTGTGTAGACCCTACGGGTTCGGGAGACATGCAAACATGATCGAGACGGCTCTCCAGTCAATAACCAACAACGGGATCTGGATACCCATGTTGGTTCCCACATACTCCTCGATGATCTCATCGGATGAACCACGATGTCGAGGGTTCAAGCAACCCCGTATACTATTCCCTTTGTCAGACAGTATGTTACTTGCCCGAGACTCGATCGTCGGTATCCCAATACCTCGTTCAGTCTCGTTACTGGCAAGTCACTTTACTCGTACAGTAATGCATGATCCCGTGACCAGACACTTGGTCACTTTGAGCTCATTATGATGATGCACTACCGAGTGGGCCCAGTGATACCTCTCCGTAACACGGAGTGAAAAATCCCAGTCTCGATCCGTGTCAACCCAACAGACACTTTCGGAGATACCTGTAGTGCACCTTTATAGTCACCCAGTTACGTTGTGACGTTTGGTACACCCAAAGCACTCCTACGGTATCCGGGAGTTACACGATCTCATGGTCTAAGGAAGAGATACTTGACATTGGAAAAGCTCTAGCAAAACGAACTACACGATCTTTGTGCTATGCTTAGGATTGGGTCTTGTCCATCACATCATTCTCCTAATGATGTGATCCCGTTGTCAACGACATCTAATGTCCATAGTCAGGAAACCATGACTATCTCTTGACCAATGAGCTAGTCAACTAGAGGCTTACTAGGGACGTATTGTGGTCTATGTATTCACACGTGTATTACGATTTTAGGATAATACAATTATAGCATGAATAAAAGAGAATTATCATGAACAAGGAAATATAATAATAATCCTTTTATTATTGCCTCTAGGGCATATTTCCAACAGTCTCCCACTTGCACTAGAGTCAATAATCTAGTTACATTGTGATGAATCGAACACCCATAGAGTTCTGGTGTTGATCATGTTTTGCTCGCGAGAGAGGTTTAGTCAACGGATCTGCGACATTCAGATCTGTATGTACTTTGCAAATATCTATGTCTCCATCTTGAACATTTTCACGATTGGAGTTGAAGCGACGCTTGATGTGCCTGGTCTTCTTTTGAAACCTGGGCTCCTTGGCAAGGGCAATAGCTCCAGTGTTGTCACAGAAGAGTTTGATCGGCCCCCGATGCATTGGATATGACTCCTAGGTTGGTGATGAACCCCTTCACCCAAATTGCTTCATGCGCTGCCTCCGAGGCTGCCATGTACTCCGCTTCACATGTAGATCCCGCCACGACGCTCTGCTTGCAGCTGCACCAGCTTACTGCTCCACCATTCAACATATACACGTATCCGGTTTGTGACTTAGAGTCATCCAGATCTGTGTCGAAGCTAGCGTCGACGTAACCCTTTACAATGAGCTCTTCGTCACCTCCATAAACGAGAAACATGTCCTTTGTCCTTTTTAGGTACTTCAGGATATTCTTGACCGCTGTCCAGTGTTCCTTGCCGGGATTACTTTGGTACCTTCCTACCAAACTTACAGCAAGGTTTACATCAGGTCTGGTACACAGCATGGCATACATAATAGATCCTATGGCTGAGGCATAGGGGATGACGCTCATCTCTTCTTTATCTTTTGCCGTGGTCGGGCATTGAGCCGAGCTCAATCTCACACCTTGCAATACAGGCAAGAACCCTTTCTTGGACTGATCCATTTTGAACTTCTTCAAAATCTTATCAAGGTATGTGCTTTCTAAAAGACCTATGAGGCGTCTCGATCTATCCCTATAGATCTTGATGCGTAATATATATGCAGCTTCTCCAAGGTCCTTCATTGAAAAACACTTATTCAAGTAGGCCTTAATGCTGTCCAAGAATTCTATATCATTTCCCATCAAAGTATGTCATCTACATATAATATGAGAAATGCTACAGAGCTCCCACTCACTTTCTTGTAAACGCAGGCTTCTCCATAAGTCTGCATAAACCCAAACGCTTTGATCATCTCATCAAAGCGAATGTTCCAACTCCGAGATGCTTGCACGAGCCTATAAATGGATCGCTGGAGCTTGCACACTTTGTTAGCATTCTTAGGGTCGACAAAACCTTCCGGCTGCATCATATACAGCTCTTCCTTAAGATAGCCGTTAAGGAATGCCGTTTTGACGTCCATCTGCCATATCTCATAATCATAGTATGCGGCAATTGCTAACATGATTCGGACGGACTTAAGCTTCGCTACGGGAGAGAAAGTCTCATCGTAGTCAATCCCTTGAACTTGCCGATAACCCTTAGCGACAAGTCGAGCTTTATAAATGGTGACATTACCATCCGCATCCGTCTTCTTCTTAAAGATCCATTTGTTTTCTATCGCTCGCCGATCATCGGGCAAGTCAGTCAAAGTCCATACTTTGTTTTCATACATGGATTCTATCTCGGATTGCATGGCTTCTAGCCATTTGTTGGAATCTGCGCCTGCCATCGCTTCTTCATAGTTCGAAGGTTCACCGTTGTCTAACAACATGATTTCCAGGACAGGGTTGCCATACCACTCTGGTGTGGAACATGTCCTTGTGGACCTACGAAGTTCAGTAGCAACTTGATCAGAAGTACCTTGATCATCATCATTAATTTCCTCTCCAGTCGGTGTAGGCACCACAGGAACATTTTCCTGAGCTGCACTACTTTCCGGTTCAAGAGGTAGTACTTCATCGAGTTCTACTTTCCTCCCACTTACTCCTTTCGAGAGAAACTCTTTTTCCAGAAAGGATCCGTTCTTGGCAACAAAGATCTTGCCCTCGGATCTTAAGTAGAAGGTATACCCAATGGTTTCCTTAGGGTATCCTATGAAGACGCATTTTTCCGACTTGGGTTCGAGCTTTTCAGGTTGAAGTTTCTTGACATAAGCATCGCATCCCCAAACTTTTAGAAATGACAGCTTAGGTTTCTTCCCAAACCACAATTCATACGGTGTCGTCTCAACGGATTTAGACGGTGCCCTATTTAAAGTGAATGTAGCTCTGTCTAGAGCGTATCCCCAAAATGATAGCGGTAAATCGGTAAGAGACATCATAGATCGCACCATATCTAGTAAAGTACGATTACAACGTTCGGACACACTGTTACGCTGAGGTGTTCCAGGCGGCGTGAGTTGTGAAACGATTCCACATTGTTTCAAATGTAAACCAAACTCGTAACTCAAATATTCTCCTCCACGATCAGATCGTAGAAATTTTATTTTCTTGTTACGATGATTTTCTACTTCACTCTGAAATTCTTTGAACTTTTCAAATGTTTCAGACTTGTGTTTCATCAAGTAGATATACCCATATCTGCTCAAATCATTTGTGAAGGTGAGAAAATAATGATACCCGCCGTGAGCTTCGACATTCATTGGACCACATACATCGGTATGTATGATTTCTAACAAATCAGTTGCTCGCTCCATAGTTCCGGAGAACGGCGTTTTAGTCATCTTTCCCATGAGGCACGGTTCGCAAGTACGAAGTGATTCATAATCAAGTGATTCCAAAAGTCCATCAGTATGGAGTTTCTTCATGTGCTTTACACCGATATGACCTAAACGCGAGGGCCACAAATAATTTGCACTATCATTATTAACTCTGCATCTTTTGGCTTCAACATTATGCATATGTGTATCACTACTATCGAGATTTAATAAAAATAGACCACTCTGTAAGTGTGCATGACCATAAAAGATATTACTCATATAAATAGAACAACCATTATTCTCTGATTTAAATGAATAACCGTCTCGCATCAAACAAGATTCAGATATAATGTTCATGATCAACGTTGGCACAAAATAACAATTATTTAGGTCTAAAACTAATTCCTAAAGGAGCAGAACTGACCACAGTGATGGGATGGCCCAGAAAATATTGCTTAAGCTTTCGGCTGGTCATGAACACCCCATAAACGTGCTTCTGCCAATGTGGATATCTCTTCTTGGACTCAATAAGCACTTCACTGATATAATAAACCGGACGTTGAACCAGATACTCCTTGCCGGCCTCCTTCCGTTCCACCACGATGGCCACGCTGACGGCACGGGTGTTAGCAGCCACATATAACAATAATGGCTCTTTATCAATGGGAGCAGCAAGGACTGGCGACTCACCTAGCTGCCTCTTCAAGTCTTCAAACGCGTTGTTAGCAACATCACTCCAGACGAAGTTATCTGTTTTCTTCCTCATCTGATACAACGGTATGGCCTTCTCACCCAACCGGCTTATGAACCGGCTTAAGGCAGCCATATGACCTGCCAGATGCTGAACATCATTGATACACACCGGCATTGCCAAGGAGGTAATGGCCTTGATCTTCTCCGGGCCTCTATGCCTCTGTTAGAAACCAGAAACCCCAAAAGCTTGCCTGCCGGCACACCAAAGACACACTTGGCCACGTTAAGCATCATATTGTAGACCCGGAGGTTGTCAAAGGTCTCCCTCAAATCGTCTATCAAAGTTTCCTTCTCTCTGGATTTCACCACAATATCGTCCACATAGGCATGGACATTGTGCCCAATCTGACTGTGAAGACAATTCTGCACACATTGATGATAAGTCGCCTGGGCACTCTTGAGCCCAAAAGGCATAGATACATAGCAGAAGGCTCCGAAGGGAGTAATGAAAGATGTCTTTTCCTGGTCCTTGTCTGCCATCTTGATCTGATGATAACCAGAATAAGCATCCAAAAAACTCAAATGCTCACAACCCGCCGTAGCATCAATGATTTGATCAATACGAGGGAGAGCAAAAGGATCAACCTGACAAGCCTTGTTTAAGTCCGTGTAATCCACACACATGTGCCAAGTGCCATTCTTCTTGAGCACTAGCACCGGGTTAGCCAACCACTCTGGATGAAAGACTTCAGTGATGAACCTAGCTGCCAAGAGCTGGGCCACCTCTTCACAAATGGCCTTACACCTCTCCTCATTGAAGCGATGAAGAAATTGCCTGACGGGCTTGAATTTCGGATCAATATTGAGAGTGTGCTCAGCGAGTTCCCTCGGTACACTCGGCATGTCAGAAGGTTTCCATGCAAAGATGTCCAGGTTCTCACGGATGAACTCGATGAGCGCGCTTTCCTATTTAGGGTCTAGCTTAGCACTGATAATAAACTGCTTGGATGAGTCGCCAGGAACAAAGTCAACTAGCTTGGTATCATCAACCGACTTAAACTTCAAAACTGGATCATGCTCTGTAGTTACTTTTTTCAAAGATGTCATATCAGCCGGGTCAACATTATCCTTGTAGAATTTCAATTCCTCTGCCGCACATACAAACTCAGCATAAGCATCATCACCTTCTTCGCACTCCAAAGCTATCTTCTGACTCCCATTCACTGTGATAGTCCCTTTGTAACCCGACATCTTGAGCTGTAGATAAACATAACACGGCCATGCCATGAATTTGGCATAAGCCGGCCGCCCAAATAGAGTGTGGTACGGGCTCCTGATCTTGACCACTTCAAAAGTCAACTTCTCAGCCCTGGAATCATGCTCATCTCCAAAGGCCACTTCCAGCTCAATCTTGCCTACAGGGTATGCCGACTTACCAGGCACCACTCCATGGAAAACAGTATTGGATGTCTTAAGATTTTTATCAGTTAACCCCATGCGACGGAAAATCTCATAATAAAGGATATTAATGCTACTACCTCCATCCATGAGTACCTTGGAGAATTTTTATCCACCCACTTGAGGAGCCACCACCAAAGCCAGGTGATCTGGATTATCAACCCGGGGCGGGTGATCCGCTCGACTCCACATTATAGGCTGCTCAGACCATCGTAAGTAATGAGGAACGGACGGTTCGACGGTGTTCACAGCCCTCTTATGAAGCTTCTGGTCCCGCTTGCACAAACTCGTGGTGAACACATGATACTGTCCACTATTCAACTGCTTTGGGTGACTCTAATATCCAGATTGTTGCTGCTGACCCCCCCTGGCCAGATTGTTGATTGTAACCACCCTGATTACCTTGATTAAAATCGCCCTGATTACCTTGGTGGCCCTGGAAGCCGGAATTAGAACCGCCACCTCCATAACCCGGGCCATGAGGACCGCCGCCGCCTGAGCCGCCGCCAGGGTCATGATTGTTGTGAAACGAGTCAGAATATTTGAAAGCCCTTATAATGGAACAATCCTTCCAAAGGTGAGTAGATGGTTTCTCCTGCGTGCCATGCTTCGAACAGGGCTCATTCAGCAACTGCTCAAGAGTAGGATTTGATCCGTCGGCCCGAGGAGGCGGACTCCCCTTACGACGCTGATTATTGCCCTGTGCATTGGTGTGAGCTACAAACTCCGAGTTACCATCAGCCTTTGCGTTTACCGTTGCCCCATGATTCATCGGGTTATGCTGCTAACCCTTGGTGTTGCCGTTCTTTTTTCCCTTCCCTGTCTTTTCATCGTCAGGCTCGGGGTCCTTGGTACTATCAGAGTCGGCATATTTGATTAGAGCCACCATCAGCTGCCCCATATCATTACAATCGCGCTTGAGCCACCCAGTTTCTGTTTAAGAGGCAAAAAACGGCAATTTTTCTCCAACATTAAGACCGCAGAGCCGACATTCATGTTATCAGATGAATGTATGATAGCTTTGACCCGGCGCACCCAATGAGTTGTTGATTCGCCCTCCTCTTGAGCGCAAGTAGCCAAGTCCACAATCTACATGGGATGTTTGCACGTATCTTTGAAGTTCTGAATGAACCGGGCTTTTAACTCAGCCCATGACCCGATGGAAGTAGCCGGCAACCCCTTTAACCAAGTACGGGCCGTTCCATCCAGCGTCATGGTGAAGTATTTAGCACATGCGGCGTCATTGACTTCCAGTAGTTCCATGGCCATCTCGTAACTCTCAATCCACGCCTCAGGGGGTAAGTCGGCTGTGTAATTAGGCACTATACGAGGTCCTTTGAAATCCTTGGGCAAACTCTCATTACGTAGAGCCGGCACCAAACACGGCACACCCGTAGATCTGGATGTCACGCCTGCCTCAACTGAAGTGGTTGGATAGACCGGAAGGGGCTGTTGATCCGCCCGCTGAGCCGCCTGCTCAGCTTCTTGATGCACTCTATCCTGATCGACCATGTTATGAGATCCATCACATGCCAGGTCATGCCCTCGTGGCTGGGCATGGCGCTAGGCGTTGCTTGAAACGGCTGGCGAATCCATGTGCCTGCTATAACTCCGGCTTTGGCGAGGGGTTGAGTGAATCCTGTCTCGACTGTAAGAATATGCCTCCTGCTGCGCCAATGCCATCTAAAGAAGTTCTCTGACCTGTCGTGTTTCAGCCGCCACTGAGAATCGCTGTCCATTGGGAGAGCCGTCAATCGCACTGCCACAGCGAACATGTTCTCCAAAGGATTGGAATAATGACCTGGTGGTGTTGGTACATGCTGAGGCGGAGCAGTATTCAGGCGAGGGGGTTCCATCACACGTGGTTGAACCGGCATTCTGACTCCAGGCGCCGCAGCCTGATTTATCTCCGGCGGGTTACTGGTCCCCGCTCCGGCATGCAGAAGAGGTTTCTAGCCTCATAACTAGGAGGCAGACGAGTCTGGTGCCTCCTCCTCATGATTTCATTTGAAGCGTTTTGATCCATCGTAAGCCGGAAAGCTTCTGACTGAATCTGTTGAGCCTAAGCATCCAGAGCAGCCTACTCTGCAGCTATCCCAACGTCCTCCGCCACCAGGTCTTCCTTAGCTAGCGCTACCTCATCTCGTAACTTTGCCACCTCCGCATCATGCCGAGCTTGATTCGCCGGGTTGACCACGGCTGTCAACAGATCCATCAGTTTATCCATTAAATCCATCAAAACCTGAGCCGGCGGGCGCATAGGGCCTCCTGCTTCGGCTGCCGTCACCGCTGCTGACCCGGAAGTCATAGCTGTTGCGATTGAGGAATTTTGCCCAGGCTGCGTACCAGCCATGAAAATCCCGACTCTATTCGGCGGCTCATAAGGGTCCGGAATACTGTCGCCATCGGAATAGCCCCTGAGCCCGCCATCTTGCAGTTGATACAACAAATTGGTGTCGCCCATGGATGACTCACCATAAGAGTAGATGACCGTCTCACCGCTAGACATAGATCCTTCATCAAATTCCGCTCCATGGATGCATCCCACGAAGGCAAGCTTCACGGCGGCCTGAGTCCGAGCGGGTCTTGCACGCTGAGCTGTCTCGATGATGTCGATGCAGATGTCCGGTTCAGGGCTCGGCTCACCGATCTTGCCGATGAAGACGTGGATTCCGCCGAAGGGGACCCCATCGTCGATGTTGAGCTTGCCGCGGCGACTCTTGGTCATCCGACCCACAATGAATCCCTTGATCCCTTTGAGCTGCCCTTCAAGAACTCGAAACCACCATGCGATGGCCCCATGGTGGGAGCCAACTGTCGTGGAATACTCACGGCAGATGTCCTCGTGAAAGGACCTAGTCGTAGAGCCATCACAACTACGTTAGCTTAAAGGGGTTAAACGGGACAAAGGACACAATAGTTTATACTGGTTTGGCCCCTTGCGGTGAAGGTAAAGGCCTAATCCAGTTTGAGGTGGTATAGCTTATGTCTCGATTACCAGGGAGCGAGTTTGCTTGACCTAGCTTTCGATCTGTTCTCTCTTGTCCTGAACCGCCGCCGGGTCGTCCCTTTATATACACAGGTTGACGCCCAGCGGCTCACGGAGTCCCGGCCGGCTCATAGACAACGTGTTCGGCTCGATGACTATTTTTTCATGCCTTATAATACAAGTCTTTACATATATGGCGGTTTATCCCTACGGGCCTTAAGTTGCCTTTGGGCCTTGGGCCCTTAACTAAACCGCCATCTTTAACATCCTTGTGGGCTTCATATGATGAATCGCCATAGGTATAACCCAGTCTCCTGGGCAGGTCATACCTAATAGTTATATCCCCAACACTTTGTGTGCTACCAAACATCACAACATAAAAGGGTGATTATAAAGGTGCTCTACAGGTGTCTCCGAAGGTGTTTGTTGTGTTGGCATAGATCGAGATTAGGATTTGTCACTCCGTGTTTCAGAGAGGTATCTCTGGGCCCTCTCGGTAATGCTCATCACTATAAGCCTTGCAAGCATTGTAACTAATGAGTTAGTTGCGGGATGAAGTATTACGGAAAAAGTAAAGAGACTTGCCAGTAACAAGATTGAACTAGGTATAATGATACCGATGGTCGTATCTCGGGCAAATAACATACCGATGACAAAGGGAACAACGTATGTTATTATGCAGTTTGACCGATAAAGATCTTCGTAGAATATGTAGGAGCCTATATGAGCATCCAGGTTCCGCTATTGGTTATTGACCGTAGATGTGTCTTGGTCATGTCTACATAGTTCTTGAACCCGTAGGGTCCGCACGCTTAACGTTCGATGACGATATGTATTATGAGTTATGTGTTTTTGATGACCGAAGATTGTTCGGAGTCCCAGATGAGATCACGGACGTGACGAGGAGTCTCGAAATGGTCGAGACATAAAGATTGGTATATTGGACGACTATGTTCGGAGACCGGAAGTGTTTCGGAGAAGTTTCGGATAAAACCAAAGTGCCGGGGGGTTACCGACCCCCCCCCCCCCGAGGGAAGTAATGGGCCTTAGGGGGCCTTTAGGGGAGAGAGAGGGCCGCACCAGGAGGTGGCGCACCCCCAAGGGAGTCCGAATAGGACAAGGGGAGGGGGGCGCGGCCCCTCTTTCCCTCTCCCTCTCCCTCTCCTTCCTTCTTCTCCTAGTTGGACTAGGAAATGGGGGAACCTACTCCTAATTGGAGTTGGAATCCCCCCTTGGGCGCGCCCCTTGTGGCCGGCCGGCCCCCTCCTCTCCTCCTTTATATACTGGGGAGGGGGGCACCCCAAAGACACACAAGTTGATCTTTAGCCGTGTGCGGTGCCCCGCTCCACAGTTACACACCTCGATCATACCGTTGCGGAGCTTAGGCGAAGCCCTGCACTGGTAGCATCATCATCACCATCGGCACGCCATCATGCCGATGGAACTCACCCTCAGCCTCAACTGGATCAAGAGTACGAGGGACGTCATCAAGCTGAACGTGTGCTGAATGCGGAGGTGCCGTACATTCGGTACTTGATCGGTTGGATCATGAAGAAGTTTGACTACATCAACCACGTTACTAAAACGCTTACGCTTTCGGTCTATGAGGGTACGTGGACACACTCTCCCCTATCATTGCTATGCATCTCCTAGATAGATCTTGCGTGATCATAGGATTTTTTTTGAAATTATTGCGTTCCCCAACAGTGGCATCCGAGCCTGGTCTATGCGTAGATGTTATTATATGCACGAGTAGAACATAAATGAGTTGTGGGCGATAAGAGTCATAGTGCTTACCACCAACTCTTACTTTGATTCAGCGGTATTGTTGGATGAAGCGGCCCGGACCGACATTACATGACCGCGTTCATGAGACTGGTTCTACCGACATGCTTTTGCACAAAGGTGGCTGGCGGTTGTCTGTTTCTGCAACTTTAGTTGAATCGAGTTTGACTACGACCGATCCTTGAAAAGGTTAAAACAACACACTTGACGAAAAATCGTTGTGGTTTTGATGCGTAGGTAACTGTTCTTGCTAGAAGCCCATAGCAGCCACGTAAAAGTTGCAACAACAAAGTAGAGGACGTCTAACTTGTTTTTGCAGGGCTTGCTGTGATGTAATATGGTCAAGGCATGATGTGATATAAATTGTTGTATGAGATGATCATGTTTTGTAACAAAGTTATCGGCCACTGGTAGGAGCCATATGGTTGTCGCTTTATTGTGCAATGCAAATGCCATGTAATTGTTTTACTTTATCACTAGGCGGTAGCGCTAGTCGTAGTTATAATAGTTGGCGAGACGACAATGATGCTACGATGGAGATCAAGGTGTCGCGCCGGTGATGAAGGAGATCATGACGATGCTTTGGTGATGGAGATCATGAGCACAAGATGATGATGGCCATATCATGTCACATATTTTGATTGCATGTGATGTTTATTTTTTATGCATCTTATTTTGCTTAGTACGCTGGTAGCATTATAAGATGATCCCTTACTAAATTTCAAGGTATAAGTGTTCTTCCCGAGTATGCACTGTTGCTACAGTTCGTCGTGCCGAGACACCACGTGATGATCGGGTGTGATAAGCTCTATGTTCACATACAACGGGTGCAAGCCAGTTTTGCACACGCGGAATACCTGGGTTAAACTTGACGAGCCTAGCATATGCAGATATGGCCTCGGAACACTAAGACCGAAAGGTCAAGCGTGAATCATATAGTAGATATGATCAACATAGTGATGTTCACCATTGAAAACTACCCCATCTCACGTGATGATCGGACATGGTTTAGTTGATTTGGATCATGTGATCATTTAGATGACTAGAGGGATGTCTATCTAGGTGGGAGTTCTTAAGTAATATGATTAACTGAACTTTAATTTATCATGAACTTAGCCCTGATAGTTATTTTGCATGTCTATGTTATTGTAGATCAATGGCCCGTGCTACCGTTCCTTTGAATTTTAGTGCGTTCCTAGAGAAAGCTAAGTTCCTACACGGACTGGGTCCGTAACTTGAGGATTATCCTCATTGCTGCATAGAAGAATTACATCCTGGAAGCACCGTTGGGTGCCAGGCCTGCTGCAGATGCTACTGATGATGTTAAGAACGTCTGGCAGAGCAAAGCTGATGACTACTCGATAGTTCAGTGTGCCATGCTTTACAACTTAGAATCGGGACTTCAAAGACGTTTTGAATTTCATGGAGCATATGAGATGATCCAAGAATTGAAGTTAATATTTCAAGCAAATGCCCGAGTTGAGAGATATGAAGTCTCAAACAAGTTCTACAGCTGCAAAATGGAGGAGAATAGTTCTGTCAGTGAACACATACTCAGAATGTCTGGGTATCATAACCACTTGACTCAGCTGGGAGTTAATCTTGCTGATGATAGTGTCATTGATAGAGTTCTTCAATCACTGCCACCAAGCTATAAAGGTTTCGTGATGAACTATAATATGCAAGGGATGAACAAGACTATTCCCAAGCTCTTCGCAATGCTAAAGGCGGCAGAGGTAGAAATCAAGAAGGAGCATCAAGTGTTGATGGTCAACAAGACCACTAGTTTAAAGAAAAAGGGCAAAGGGAAGAAGGGGAACTTCAAGAAGAACGTCAAGAAAGTTTCTACTCAAGAGAAGAAGCCCAAGTCTGGACATAAGCCTGAAACTGAGTGCTTCTACTACAAAGGGACTGGTCACTGGAAGCGGAACTGCCCCAATTATTTGGCGGATAAGAAGGATGGAAAATTGAAAGGTGGGTATATTTGATATACATGTTATTGATGTGTACCTTACTAATGCTCGTAGTAGCACCTGTGTATTTGATACTGGTTTTGTTGCTCATATTTGCAACTCGAAACAGGGGCTATGGATTAAACGAAGATTGGCTAAGGATGAGGTGATGATGCGCGTGGAAAATGGTTCCAAGGTTGATGTGATCGCCGTCGGCACGCTACCTCTACATATACCATCGGGATTAGTTTTAGACTTGAATAATTGTTATTTGGTGCCAGCGTTGAGCATGAACGTTATATCTGGATCTTGGTTAATGCGAGATGGTTATTCATTTAAATCAGAGAATAATGGTTGTTCTATTTATATGAGCAATATCTTTTATGGTCATGCACCCTTGCTGAGTGGTCTATTTTTGTTGAATCTTGATAGTGATGATACACATATTCATAATATTGAAGCCAAAAGATGCAAAGTTGATAATGATAGTGCAACTTATTTGTGGCACTGCCGTTTGGGTCATATCGGTGTAAAGCGCATGAAGAAACTCCATGCCGATGGACTTTTGGAATCACTTGATTATGAATCACTTGGTGCTTGCGAACCGTCCCTTATGGGCAAGATGACTAAAACTCCGTTTCCGGAGCAATGGAACAAGCTACTGACTTATTGGAAATAATACATACTGATAGATGCGGTCCAATGAGTGTTGAGGCTCGTGGAAGGTATCGTTATTTTCTTACCTTCACAAATGATTTGAGCAGATATGGATATATCTACTTAATGAAGCATAAGTATGAAACATTTGAAAAGTTCAAAGAATTTCAAAGTGAATTGGAAAATCATCATAACAAGAAAATAAAGTTTCCATGATCTAATCATGGAGGAGGATATTTGAGTTACGAGTTTGGTCTTCACTTGAAACAACATGGGATAGTTTCATAGTTAATGCCACCTGGAACACCACAGAGAAATGGTGTGTCTGAACGTCGTAACTGTACTTTATTGGATATGGTGCGATCTATGATGTCTCTTACTGATTTACCGCTATCGTTTTGGGGTTATGCTTTAGAGACGACTGCATTCACTTTAAATAGGGTACCATCAAAATCCGTTGAGACGACGCCTTATGAACTGTGGTTTGGCAAGAAACCAAAGTTGTCGTTTCTTAAAGTTTGGGGCTGCGATGCTTATGTGAAAAACCTTCAACCTGATAAGCTCGAACCCAAATCATAGAAGTGCATCTTCATAGGATACCCAAAGGAAACTGTTGGGTACACCTTCTATCACAGATCCGAAGGCAAAATATTTGTTGCTAAGAATGGATCCTTTCTAGAGAAGGAGTTTCTCTCGAAAGAAGTGAGTGGGAGGAAAGTAGAACTTGATGAGGTAATTGTACCTTCTCCCTTATTGGAAAGTAGTTTATCACAGAAATCAGTTCCAGTGATTCTACACCAATTAGTGAGGAAGCTAATGATGATGATCATGAAACTTCAGATCAAGTTACTACCAAACCTCGTAGGTCTTCCAGATTAAGATCCACACAAGAGTGGTATGGTAATCCTATTCTGGAAGTCATGTTACTAGACCATGGTGAACCTACGAATTATGAGGAAGCGATGATGAGCCCAGATTACGCGAAATGGCTTGAAGCCATGAAATCTGAGATGGGATCCATGCATGAGAACAGAGTGTGGACTTTGGTGGACTTGCCCGATGATCAGCAAGCCATAGAAAATAAATGGATCTTCAAGAAGAAGACCAACGCTGATGGTAATGTTACTGTCTACAAAGCACGACTTGTTGTGAAAGGTTTTCGACAAGTTCAAGGAGTTGACTACGATGAGACTTTCTCATCCGTAGCGATGCTTAAGTCTGTCCGAATCATGTTAGCAATTGCCGCATTTTATGATTATGAAATTTGGCAGATGGATGTCAAAACTGCATTCCTGAATGAATTTCTGGAAGAAGAGTTGTATATGATGCAACCAGAAGGTTTTGTCGATCCAAAGGGTGCTAACAAAGTGTGCAAGCTCTAGCGATCCATTTATGGACTTTTGCAAGCCTCTCGGAGTTGGAATAAACACTTTGATAGTGTGAACAAAGCATATGGTTTTGTACAGACTTTTGGAGAAGCCTGTATTTACAAGAAAGTGAGTGGGAGCTCTGTAGCATTTCTAATATTATATGTGGATGACATATTGTCAATTGGAAATGATATAGAATTTCTGGATAGCATAAAGGGATACTTGAATAAGAGTTTTTCGATGAAAGACCTCGGTGAAGCTGCTTACATATTGGGCATCTAGATCTATAAAGATAGATCAAGACGCTTAATTGGACTTTCACAAAGCACATACCTTGATAAATTTTTGAAGAATTTCAAAATGGATCAGTCAAAGAAAGGGTTCTTGCCTGTGTTACAAGGTGTGAAGTTGAGTCAGACTCAAAGGCCGACCACTATAGAAAATAGAGAGAAAATGAAAGTCATTCCCTATGCTTCAGCCATAGGTTCTATCATGTATGCAATGTTGTGTACAGACCTAATGTGTGCCTTGCTATAAGCATAGCAGGGAGGTACCAAAGTAATCCCAAAGTGGAGCACTGGACAGCGGTCAAGAACATCCTGAAATACCTAAAAAGGACTAAGGATATGGTTCTCGTTTATTGAGGTGAAAAAGAGCTCGTCGTAAATGGTTACGTCAATGCAAGTTTTGACACTAATCCGGATGACTCAAAGTCGCAAACTGGATATGTATTTTTATTGAATGGAGGAGCTGTCAGTTGGTGCAGTTCCAAGCAGAGCGTCGTGGCAGGATCTACGTGTGAAGAAGAGTACATTGCTGCCTCGGAAGCAGCAAATGAAGGAGTTTGGATGAAGGAGTTCATATCCGATCTAGGTGTCATACCTAGTGCATCGGGTCCAATGAAAATCTATTGTGGCAATACTGGTGCAATTGCCTTGGCAAAGGAATCTAGATTTCACAAGAGAACCAAGCACATCAAGAGACGCATCAATTCCATCTGTCATCAAGTGTCGGAAGGGGACATAGAGATTTGCAAGATACATACGGATCTAAATGTTGTAGACCCGTTGACTAAGCCTCTGCCACGAGCAAAACATGATCAACACCAAAGCTCCATGGGTGTTAGAATTATTACTATGTAATCTAGATTATTGACTCTAGTGCAAGTGGGAGACTGAAGGAAATATGCCCTAGAGGCAATAATAAAGTTATTATTTATTTCCTTATTTCATGATAAATGTTTATTATTCATGATAGAATTGTATTAACCGGAAACTTAGTACATGTGTTAATACATAGACAAAACATATTGTCCCTAGTATGCCTCTACTTGACTAGCTCGTTTATCAAAGATGGCTATGTTTCCTAACCATAAACATGTGTTGTCATTTGATGAATGGGATCACATCATTAGGAGAATGATGTGATGGACATGACCCATCCATTAGCTTAGCATTATGATCGTGACAGTTTCATTGCTACTGCTTTCTTCATGACTTATACATGTTCCTCAGACTATGAGCTTATGCAACTCCCGAATACCGAAGGAAATCTTTGTGTGCTATCAAAACCACAAGGTAAAAGGGTGATTATAAAGGTGATCTACAGGTGTCTTTGAAGGTGTTTGTTGGGTTGGCATAGATCGAGATTAGGATTTGTCACTTCGTGTTTCGGTGAAGTATCTCTGGGCCCTCTTGGTAATGCTCATCACTATAAGCCTTGCAAGCATTGTAATTAATGAGTTAGTTGTGTTATGAAGTATTACAGAACAAGTAAAGAGACTTGCCGATAACGAGATTGAACTAGGTATAATGATACCGACGATCGAATCTCGGGCAAGTAACATACCGATGACAAAGGGAACAACGTATATTATGCGGTTTGACCAATAAAGATCTTCATAGAATATGTAGGAGCCAATATGAGCATCCAGATTCCGCTATTGGTTATTGACCGGAGATGTGTCTTGGTCATGTCTACATAGTTCTCGAACCCGTAGGGTCCGCACGCTTAACGTTCGATGACGATATGTATTATGAGTTATGTGTTTTTGATGACTGAAGATTGTTCGGAGTCCTGGATGAGTTTACGGACGTGACGAGGAGTCTCGAAATGTTTGAGACATAAAGATTGATATATTGGACGACTATGTTCGGACATCAAAAGTGTTCCGGAGAAGTTTCGGATAAAACCGGAGTGCCGGAGGGTTACCGGAACCCTCCCGGGAAGTAATGGTCCTTAGTGGGCCTTTAGGGGAGAGAGGTCCACACCAGGAGGTGCCCCCCCAAGGGGAGTTCGAATAGGACAAGGGGAGGGGGCCCCTCTTTTCCTCTCCCTCTCCCTCTCCTTCCTTCTTCTCCTAGTTGGACTAGGAAAGGGGGGAACCTACTCCTACTTGGAGTTGGACTCCCCCCCTTGGGCGCGCCCCTTGTGGCCGGCCGGCCCCCTCCTCTCCTCCTTTATATACGGGGGAGGGGGGGCACCCCAAAGACACACAAGTTGATCTTTTAGCCGTGTGCGGTGGCCCCCTCCACAGTTACACACCTCGATCATACCATTGTGGAGCTTAGGAGAAGCCCTGCGCCGGTAGCATCATCATCACCGTCGCTACCCCGTCATGTTGATGGAACTCAACCTTGGCCTCAACTGGATCAAGAGTACGGGGGACGTCATCGAGCTGAACGTGTGCTCAACGCGGAGGTGTCGTACCTTCGATACTTGATTGGTTGGATCACGAAGAAGCTCGACTACATCAACCGCGTTACTAAAACGCTTCCGCTTTCGGTCTACAAGGGTACATGGACACACTCTCCCCTCTTGTTGCTATGCATCTCCTAGATATATCTTGCGTGATCCTAGGATTTTTTTTGAAATTACTGCGTTCCCCAACATGACCAAGAGGAAGGACCAGAGGCACGCGGTGGACGCGAGGGATGAAACCATCGCACCGGCTGCCGTCGTCGTTGCCGCGCAGCAGGAGGTCACCAACGCCCGCGTCGCGGTGGCAACGAGGGAGGCGCTCTATATGATAGGGTTAAACCCTAGCCAGCACGGCCTCGTCAACGCCGCCGTGGCCGCGGCCAGCACCGGCTCATCTGCATTCCCTTGGATGGTGCTGCCCGACTCGCCCCGCACGTCAGGTTGCATCCCGGTGCCTGGCTTCCACGTCTACCCGCATGCCTCCCGCCTCTTCGGGGAGTGCTCACCCGAGGTGAGTGTGGTCGCGCCTTCCACGCCCGCGCCCGCGCCCATCGACCTCAACGCCACACGGTGGCCGGTGGCTCATCATCCGGAGGCGTGAGGAAACGTGCGCGACAGATGCCAGCCGACGTGCTGTCGGGCGCACGCAACCTGTTTGACAGAATGCCGGCTGCCGGTGACGAGGACTACATGCAGAACATGATCTTCGAGGGTGGTGCACAGGCCGCTGGCTACAATCCCGACGAGACACAAAGCTAGGACGGCCGAGGGGCGTTCACGCCGTCCGCTGGCTACAATGAAGATCAGGTGGCCTTCATGTGTGATCAGGTCGTCCTGGACCTGGAAGGCTTCCCTATCGACCACGAGTTTCCGGAGGAGTACGGGAAAGATGAAGAGGACGAGTGCGACATCGAAGGGGAGCCTTTGTTCGTGGACGAGCTCGCCAACCAAGCCGCCAGGGCGAAGCCGAAGCGCAAGAGCAAGCGGACTAAGGAATACACGGTGGCCGAGGACAAGCTTCTTTGCGAGTGTTGGAGAGATATTGGGCAAGACCCCAAGACGGGCTCCGAACAAAAGCATTCAACTTTTTGGATTCATCTCCACAGTGAGTTCCATGAGCGCAAGAAGTTTCCCCCGTACCAAATGGTAAGCACGCGCTGGTGGGTGTCCATTTCGAAGCGATGGAGGGTGATCCAACAAGAGTGCAACAAGTTTTGTGTCACTCTTGAGAGCGTCAAGGCCCGCCCCATGAGCGGCATCGGCATGCAAGACATGGTATGCTAGCAAGACGCCCTCTTTTGTGTCATCAAGTTTATGCTTGCGTTTTCGTTTGCATACCACTTTGCCAATATGCATGTATTAAATACATTTGTACGCATTTCAAGCTTTGGAGGCATTCAAGGTCCAACACAATGGCAAGTGCTTCAACCTATCCCATTGCTTTAGGGTCATCAAAGACGAGGAGAAGTCCAAGGGGTAATATGCCGCCCTCAAGTCGCGTGGGGGGAAGCAAGCCGTGGAGGAGGTTGGGGATGGCGAGAAGGCTCGGCCGCGGGGGAAGACCAACTCCAAGAAGGAGGACAAGCGGGATGCGGCATCGATCGCCTTGATCGCAACCGTGGAGGGCATGATGACCAAAAGGATTCAAGGGAGGAGAAGCGCCGGCAAGAAAGGGAAGAGCAAATGAACGCCTTCATGGAGATCCAAAGGAGGAGGCTTGAGATGGAGGCGGAGAAGCAAGTCAGGATGCTTGAGATGGAGGCGGAGAAGCAAGCCAAGATGCTAGAGATCGAGGCCGTCAACACCAAGACCAAGGCGAAAGAAGTGGCTCTCGCGAGCATGATGACCGGGGTGGAGATCATGAAGGTGGATCTCAACACCATGTCACCAAGGAAGAGGCCGTGGTTTGATAAGATGCAGGCCGACATGCTCAAGTTTGATGACGAGTGATCTATGGTGGTGAGCGCCATCCTTTTTTTTGTATGCCGGCAGGTGTGCTGGCATGACCATGGGGCCGCGATGGCGTGATCGAACTCAAGTAAAACCCCCTTTTTTTGTGCTGGCATGTGTGCCGGCCGCTGGCGAGTGCGCCAGCATGAACTGTGGTGATATTTTTTGAAGCCGGCATTGTATGCCGGCGCTGGCATGGTGCCGGCATGAGACATGGCCGCTGACATGATCTATGATTGCGGGCCTTTTTTAAAAAAGTTGAGTGCGTACATGAAATAGGTCGAGTTGGACGCACCGCCGACCCAAATCTAAAACAGGACAGTCGCCGGGCGGGCGGACCCGGCGGCCGACCCAAACAGACAAAAGACGGACAAATTTGCCGTCCGTTTGGGTCGGCCCGATTGGAGTTGCTCTAACCTGAGTGCTATAGCTTCTGCTGTGTGTGACAAGCTCTAAACTCATGTGAAGGGTTTAACTTTTTGTGAAGGGTTTAACTGCCTGATGAAGGGTTAATCTGGACTCTGAAGTAGTGTTGTCCACATGTGTTTCAGTTTCTACAGTTCTCTTCCCTAAGAAAAAAGCTTCTACAGTTCTCCTTGTGTTGTTAAAAATATATGATGAAAAAACTTAGATAGTATCTAAAACAAATGTAAAAAAATGAGAGTTTGTGTTTTTTTTTTGAGTGTAATGAGAGCGTGTGTGATGTATGGTGCATTCAGATAAACGGGCCGAAGCCGTAGGTGGGCTAGTTCGGCTTGTTGCATGCTACTGCACTGTGTGTGTGTGTGAAACCACATGCAAGGGCCGTGCCATGAGAGACGAGCCATAAGCTCTGAGGTCCACATGCGACAGTGCGAGCACTGCACAGTGAAGCACTGAGGCGAAACGGAAAAATAAGTTTACTTAATTTGAAGTTTGCTTCGATCATCTAAAAGAAGGATTGTTTCGCTGCACTCGATGCCTGAAATCGGGGGATCAGGAGGCCAACTTGCTTGCCTTGGCCGCGACCCCGCACGCATTTTCGTGCGTGTAATCTTTCGTTTTTCATTTCATGGACCGAGACGAGTAGAAGCAAACAAACGTCGCCGTTCCGTAGAAACCTCCGAGCCACGCTCCCCAATGTCAGGATCAATTAATCTACCCATCTGCTCATCTATTTTAACAGGGTAGTAGTAATTACTTAATAGGACCACAGTAACTAAAGAATGGCACCATGTGGGAGCAGTCAAGATTCAGTTCAGTAAAAGGGAGGGGTCAAACCCTGTCAAAGTAACCGTCCTACTAGCCGTTTCAACCGATTTAAGCTTAACTAGCCGAGGGACAGAGCACGGGTGATGAACTACATTTGTCGGCACAATTCAACTGACTGGTATCCAACAGGCGCCAAGAAGGCTCCTGGTGGTTCATGCCTGCTAGCTAGCTCCACATGCAGGTATAGAAAACATGGCAGGATTCTGGCCCAGGATGCATGAAATGAACGGTGCTTCCATGCCTGCAGTCTTGCAGTTCACTGCTCTTCATTTGTTTGTTTAATTAGAACCCTACGGCGCCGCTAGTGTTGGCAACACAACAAAAGCATTAACTGCAGACGGAATCCCATCCAGCCGCTAGCTCGGTCTCTTCTCTTATTTGATCACGAAGCAACTGGTCAAACATAAGACAAGATCGAGCCCTAGGCCCTAGCTAGCTAGCTGATCGATGGACCTCTCCCTGCCTCTCTATAAATTGGCTCATGCTCGGTTAACGTCTCACCACCGTCGTCCAGCTTTTCAAAAAACAGCAGCTAGGCAGGTAGCTAAGCTAAGGGCTCAGTGAGAATGGTGTCCATCAGCTTCAAGATCCATGGAGCCGTTGCTGCTCTTCTCCTGGGCTCCCTCCTCCTCTGTTCTGGTGCGTCCATGGACGAACCGGCCGCTGCTTACAAGCACGTCGCTCCAGCTCTGTCGCCTTCGTCCTACCCCCCGACGCCGGCGCCGGTGCCGATCCAGCCGGTGATCATCGTCCAGGGTCTCATCTACTGCAAGTCCTGCAACCTCCGCGGCTACAACGCCGGCATGGACGGCTCGCCTCTCGCCAGTACGTCCTCCTCCTCCGACATCCCATTCTACCTCTCCCTAACCCCGTCGTGTTAATCAAGTGCAATGTGCAATGCAGACGCGACGGCGAAGCTGGTGTGCTACGGGAGCAAGAGCGGGTACAGGGTGCTCAACATGACGAGCACGGCGACGGACGAGAACGGCTACTTCCTGGTGATGGTGTACGATCTGGCCATGTTCAGCCGGCGCAGCTGCCGGGTGTACCTCCGCACCTCGCCCACGCTGCTCTGCGACGCGCCCTTCCTCCCCGCCGACGCCTCGCTGGGGATCGTCCTCAAGAGGGAGGAGGTGAGGCCGTCGTCGCCGGTGGGCGTGCGCGGCGTCTACAGCGCCAGGACCGCGCTCATGTACGCGCCGCGCAAGGTTGCCAAGTGCCCGGCCTACTGCTGATGATTGAGGAGTGTGGACGTACACGCCCGCACCTGATGAGACGGGCAAGTGTTGTGGGTCGCCGTGGTATGGTATGACCACGAACGTAGTCGGAGACTCGGAGGCAATAATAAGCAGAGATTGTTGTCGCGTAGGTTTGGGTCGTTTTAGTTTGTAGTCCAACGAGAGTACTTGCTGTGGTTTGAAGTTGAAGTCGTTTCCAAGTTTCTTTATCGTTGAAAGGAATCGTTTCCACGTTGTTGTGTGTAAGTTTGCCCTTTTCAGGCTGTCCTTCCCACTAGTAGAAAAAGGGTCTTATGTTCAACTCTTTAGTTCCAATTTGTAATAGAACCGGCACTAATGTGATCATTAGTGTCGGTTCCAACGGCTAGAAGGTCGGCTTTCATTAGTATCGGTTCGTGACGAACCTTTAGTATCGGTTCATGCCATGAACCATAAACTAAAGAGATGGTGGCAGACTTGTGTCAGGCTGCGGCTCCACCATGACCTATAGTACCGGTTAATGCCACAAATCGGTACTAGAGTGTTTTAGTTCATTCTTTCTGTAGCAGTTTTTTAGTCCCACCTCGCTCCGCTAACATGGTTTTTACCACCTTAAATATGTTACTTCTCAAACTATCATGAGCACTTGGTCTTCATTGAACTCTATGCATAGGATCTGTGGCCTCTTAAACCAGTGAAGATTCCTATTGACAATTCAGATTCTACACAAAAAGATCATTGATGATCAATGTATTTGTTATATATATTTTTACATGTTTACACATAGCACTAGCGCGTTTTGGCAAAAACTGAATGCACTCCGTGTATAAACTGGACAATCGCTTTCGAAGTATCAGAGTTTCGGACGAAAACTCATATGTTACAGAGGCACTTTTCATATTTTTTAAACTTATTACAACTCCAGACTTTTTGTGCCTTCAGTATGCACCATTCAAAGCCACGTCATCAACTTTCAATCCTTTATGTCTTCATTTCCTATTTTTCATGCATATACTGATTTTTTGAGCTAAATGACCATGCTATTGAAAAGCACTACAAATTAACTCTGAAAAGGTTAAAAGTTGACATGGTATCATAATTTCACCCACCTAGCATGTGCAAAAAAGTTGAAAGGGTTACGACAAAAACTGGATGCACTTCGTGTACAAACTGGACAATCTCTTTCGAAGTATCAGGGTTTCGGACGAAACTCATCTGTTACAAAGGCATTTCTTTTTTTAAAACTTATTACAACTCCAGACTTTTTGTGCGTTCGGTATGCACCATTCAAATCCACGTCATCAACTTTCAACTCTTTCTGCCTTCATTTTCTATTTTTCATGCATATACTGATTTTTTCAAATCTCATTTTCTATTTTTTGTACCTAAAGCTAAAATATTTATAAAAAAAACTCTAAATACAACATAAAAAAACTCAGAAATAAATAAAATAATATTATTTTTTTGTACGTAAAGCAAAAATATTCACAAAGAAACTCTAAATACAGCATAAACCAACTCAGAAATAAATAAAAGAAAATAAATACAGCAGAAACAAAAGAACTACATAAAAAAACTCTACGCGCTGCCCAGTGGACCTGCTTGGCCTTGGGCCAGGAAACAGGCCCACAGGACAGCGCGGCAAAGTTAGGGCCAGAAGCGTGCTAAAGAGAGGAGCTCCAGAGAGCTACTGCACTGGGGCCTATAAACCAGTGCGGACGCCCCTCGGCTAGCGAGGTGGGACTAAACTTGCCACACCGAACCTGCGCCAGCGCACACCTTTAGTACCGGTTCGTGGCTCTAACCGGTCTTTAGTACCAGTTGGAGCCACGAACCGGTACTAAAGGTGGTCGCTTCCCGCCGTTTGGCTTGGCCAAATTTGACCTTTAGTACCGGTTGGTGGCCCAACCGGTACTAAAGGCCCCTTCTATATATATAACACTTACAAAAATTTCAGTTAGTTTCTTTTCCATCTGCTTTGTTGTCGTGCCCGTCCCCGTCGCCGCCGCGCTCGTCGCCCTGTCGCCGCCCCCGCCGCGCCCGTCCCCGTCACGCACGCCTGTCTCCGTCCCCGTCCCCGTCCCCGTCGCCGTCGCCTCCCCTGGCCGTCGCGTGCGCCCGTCCGATC
>NC_041381.1:617275435-617342395 GCF_002162155.2 Triticum dicoccoides
ATGATCGACCGCCCCCTGCCGCGCGCGCCATGGCGGCCCTCACACACACACACACACACACACACACACTAGTACACACACAGAGAGACATATTTTTCTTAATTATTTTCTGTTTTCTATTTTTTTAGTTTTTTATACTTTTAGTTTATATAAATGCTAGATTAATGTCAATTGTTAGATGATTATATATATATATATATATATATATATATATATATATATATATAGAAATGTTAGATATTAATGTCAAATGTTAGATGAATTAGCTAGATTAATTTAGGTATATGAGATTTGATGATCTAATAATTAATTAAAATTTTACTATAGAACTATTTTATTTTTAGTAAGAAGCTTAACAGAACTAGTTTATTTTTAATAAGTGCTTAGTTGAATTAGTTGAATTAATAGAATTAGTTGAATTACTTGAATTAATAGAACTAGTAAGTGTTTATCAATTAATGTTTCAACTATGAACATAAGAAAAGTCTGACGACGAGAATGATTTCGTTATGTGCGAATATTGCGAAGACAAGTGCGGCATGTGCGACAGAGATTTCCTAGTTTATGGTAGATGCTTCAGCATCAAGCTGGATGAGACATTTGAAATGAATACAGTAAGTCACAACGACAAGTCTTTTTCATAATTAAGCATATGCTTCATTTGCTTCACTTATAATTTTGTTTTTTTTACTATTCTACTAGCGTATCCCCTGCCATGCAAGAATTTTTGTCTTGGATAAGATATGTTTCAGTCCTATGAAAACTATGGAGGTCAAGAGAGTTTACTTGAACACCATGCATGGTTATACTTTCCACGCAAAATTATACAATGCAGACACCTACACCTATTTTGAATGCAAAACTTGGAAAGCACTATGCAAGGCTTATGCATTTGAGTCTGATATGTTTATCACCTTTGATATTCGTCTGGAACATGATATTGAAGGTAATATCGATATATGGATCGATGTGCAGACGTCTCCAATTCTACCATTATGTGAGTTTCTTAACAATATTTATGTCTTCGATATTGTTTATTTTAAAAGTAGCTGACAACCAATTTCTATTGACAACTTATTTGCATTCAAGCAAACATGTCTGGCGCTTGGTAGACAGGACCGTCCACTGTCCCGGGGTTGAATTAAACCGCGAGAAGATAAATCATTATGTTTCATGGCTTGAAGATCTTGATGCTGTCAAGAGAAATTATTTTTCTGGACTTGAAAATCTTAGTACTCAAAACATGCGACCAATAGTGTTCGTATTGAACTACGGTCACATCTATTTAGGAAAGATGGTAAGAATTTTACTATTTGTCCTCAGTGCATCTTTTGCATACATTATTTTTTAAGCTAAACTTCATTGCTAAGTATGTTACTATACGATGTTATTCAACAGGGACTCCCGATGATATTTGTGCCTCAGTGGATCGAGACTAACGGTCGCATATCAATGGTTAGCTTACGATCAAGACATATCCTACATTGTACATGAGTGCATTCAGGATTTCTAAAACCGAGAAATGCTTAATAGTGAAAGACTGGAGCAAAATTGTGAATGATTGCAAAGAAGTACTAGGGGGCAACAATCAGAAGTGCAACCCATGATTAGGAGACAGGTTATTCTGCATGCTTCAATATGATGAATCAGGAGAGCTACACATGTTTTATGCTATTTTACCTGAGAGAGAGCAGCAGGAGTGATTAGCTAGTTCCTGCTCTTAGTACTTATCGTCTCATGTCCGTGTTCTTCGTCCTGAACTTAATCTCAAAGTGATTTGATTTTGTGATCTTAGTTATGAACGCTTATAATAATCTCATGACCATGTTGAATTCGATAATATCTTTGCTTTTTGTACAAGTGAATGTTTCTTTTTTAAGCTAGTGTTGGTCGTGATTAGATAATGATGATTAAAATAGTGGTAATTAATGACTATATATATGATGATTATTAGCTAGTGTTGTTGTTGGTGATGACATGATGCAAAAGTTTTTATATTAATATGATGATGATAATGAGTTATTATATAATTTATGAAAGGGAAAATAAATGAAAAACAATCTCTAAATTAAATAAAAAACACAAAATTGAAGGAAAAATAATTAATAAAACCAAAACCCCTAAACCTTTTAGTACCGGTTGGTGGTACAAACCGGTACTAAAGGTCTCACTGCCCCCGACGCTGGCTCCTACCACGTGGTGACCCTTTAGTGGCGGTTCGTGCCGAGACTAAATGGGGGGACCTTTAGTTCCCACACTTTAGTGCCGGTTGCCGAACCGGCACTAAAGGCCCCTACGAACTGGTAATATAGCTCCGTTTTTTATTAATGTCCGTCGAATGAATGAGTGTCCGGTCGTGCATTTGGTATTGCTTTTACTTTTTAGCATAGTCGTTCGCCAAGTTACATTACACTTCGCCATGGATAATGAGCAGCCTTGGTAGAGATATTTTCTTCTCTCTCTCTCTCTGCCGGGGAAACATTTTTTTCTAGGGCTCTCTCTGTCAGCTTGTCACTTTGTTGCCCCACCAACTGACCCAACTCGTGCATGCTCGTTGAGCCAGAGTGACTGTCGTGGCAGAGACCTTCTCCATGGGGCCTATGCTTAATGTCCCACGGTGAGTTCATAGCTCAAAAGTATAGTTCCCTTGCACGGGAAATGGGTATTCAAAAACAGTCTGGTTTTTTACAGTTGGTTGATTATCCTGATATGCTTGAGATTTCTTGTTAGTTTTTTAGGCAATCTTGGGAAGCCTTATTGAATGGATGGGCAACATATCATCAAGTGGGCCTAAACAAACATGACGGCCAACCCCTAAATTCAAAGCATGATTTGCTAAATTGCGAGTCTCAAAATTCAAACTCCTAAACTCATTAACGAAATTACATAAAATAAAACTACTAGAATACTCTATGATTCCATGTATTATAGCTTCATACGCTGTTGCACTATGATTCTTGATGTCATCAACCACCACCTTGCAGTTGGATGCAACATGGATCTGTTGCAAATTTAGATCCTCTTACAGAGCCAGGGCTTCCGTAACTACAAGTGCTTCAAGTGTTATTGGATCCGTAATTTCTCTTGTTACAGTGACCGGATCTCCCAAAATTATACCTTCATGATATCTACTAATCGCGGACAATACCCATCCGGCACCCCTCCTGACCTCTGAATCAACATTCACCTTTGCTAGGTTCCCGGTGGAGGAATCCACTGAGTCAGCTGCGATGCGGGTACAGTTCCCCTCGCCCTTGTCGATTTGTCCAGAATTTGGAGATCATCCAATTAAGCTTCAATAAAAAGATGTGTTGACCATGTACTTTGGAAAATGTCTTCATAGATGGCTTTCCCCCTTGCTCCCTAAATTGCCCAAAGTGTAACCACCATGCGAATAAACTCACTGTGGGATAAAGAATCATGCAAGCCAAAAATAAAGCTTTTGGCATTAGCAATCTGATGCTGGCACATTTGCTCTACTAGCCCTCTTCTGCCAATGCCCACACATTTCGTGGTGTTGAACAATCCATCAATGCATGCCTCCAGGAGACTTCTTAGTACGGTGGTCGTTTTGGCCGCACATGAGTTGTGTCTGGTGGTTTTGGGCCTTGGCTCTCTTTGGTCTCGTTCAGAAGATGTTCCATGATGTTGGGAGTGTGTGTGTTTGTCTACATCCCATCCCCAAGCTCTAATTTTTTGTGTTTGTATTTGGTTTTTACTCTTTTTTTAATGAAACAAGAGATGCATGATTTTAAGATCCATTTTTTCTCATTAGCTTAACCAACTCTCTTCTTTTTAATGCAATTGTTGAAGCTCCCTATCCTATGACAAGATTTCGTAAAACAATGTGCTGATTCACAAAAAATAGAAGATATGTTTGTTATCTCAAAATGTATCTTCTATATCTAAATAGCTAGCCTCCGCTAACCTAATTTTCTTAACATGCACACATGCCACTTCATCATGTAAACATATATGAAAAAAACCCACCTCAACATGCAAACATTCATGAAAAAAGGCCCAACACAATAACTAAATACAATAAATCATATGTGAATTTAGTTTTAGTTATCATAATATTCATCCAAACATTCATATCCAAAATAATCAATATCATATAAATATATTGCATCCAATTCCCTTCGCAGCACGTGGGATTTTATCTAGTTTTACTAAGATGTGGCACCCTAGTCAACTATTACATGAAAACATGAACTATGTCCAATGCAGACTTCGGATGCTAGAGCTTTTATGTTACTGCTATATAAGTTTACCTGGAAGATAAATGACAGATGCAATTATTGATGAGGTCTATTAAGTCCATGTGCACATGTATACCCATCATCCATATATACAAGACTTTGGGTCGGCTCCTAGTGAATAGCAAGACAGAGCGGTAGTTCAAAATTGCTCGCTTCTATCAGCTAACTTTTAGCTAGGAAAACTAGAGTAACGGAGGAGTGTGATGAGGACACTAAGAGGCACCTAATGACGTTAATGTGTCTATTCGAATGGGATGCACCGAGAATTTAAGCTTCAGATAGTGAAAGAATTAATGTTGTTGTTTAGCGTGTCTACCAAAGATGGATCGGTCGATTTCCGATTTTCTCTTTTTATTTTGTGTGCTTCTTGTTTCCCACATCCATCGTTTCATCTTGTGCCGTCGTGACTCAAACTTGACATGTCTAAAAGTGCAGATGCCATGTAGAGTACTATTAATCTACCGGTGCACCCATGACCATGTGGTCACTGTGGTGTGGTGTGTTGCCGATTTTGTGCCCATCCACATGCCTATCTACTATGGCGCCAAATGGCACAGTATCAGACCTCAGGGGAAAAAAAGCCAGGCACGGTACCTTGTTTGTTTTGTATACCTTGTACTGCCAATAACGGAATATGCGATAGAAAATAGAATATACTACACTCACTTTAGGTCTTAAAACTGCGCTTTACACCGGTGATTACGTATGACGACAACGACGCCTTCCAAATACGGACGCTCCTAGTCCTCGATGCGATCGCCCTCTTTGACCATGGATACGGAAACTCACGCAACGCAAGAACCTCGAAAGAAAGCTACGTACATTTCATTTATCTACTCCCATTCGTACACCATCGCGATCTCAACCACCGTCTCCTGCGGTTTGTTTACGTGATCTCTGTACCATCGATCGATCGCTGTCGAGACTGCCGGCCGCGGCCACGCCGCTCGGTTGCCGGCCGGCCATGGCCATGGGCAGCGGCCGCCACGGACACGCGCTCCCTTGTTCGCGGGGTCAAGCGGCATGGGCATATGATATAAGGTCCGTCCATGGCCGCGCTCGAATGAGAATTGCACCGCACGTCCGTTTGTTAGAGCTTAGCTACCCAGCAGCCTAGCACGCACGGCGAGGCGACTGAACGACGGCGAGAGGATGAGGCTGCCGAGCCCGTACTCGGGGGTGTTCAGGGGCGGGTCGACTGCGAGGACGGGGCCGCACGCGCTGCCGCTGGCGCGGATCAAGAAGATCATGAAGCGGTCGGCGCGGGACGGCAGCGGCGGCGACGGCGCCGGGGCCAGGATGATCTCGTGCGAGGCGCCGGTGGTGTTCTCCAGGGCGTGCGAGCTGTTCGTCGCCGAGCTGACGCGCGCCGCCTGGGACGCCACGCTTGAGGGCCGGCGCCGGACCGTGCACGCCGAGGACGTCGCCGCCGCCATCAGGGACACCAACGTCTTCGACTTCCTCGTCGACGTCGTCAAGGCCGGGCCGAGTGACGATGGTGTCAATGCTGGGGACGGTGAAGGCAGCGTCGGGCCGGCCGTAGGTGTCCAGGGCGGCATGCAGGGTCGTAGGTTGTGATTATGAAATCAAACTATGCCGCGATTAATTGCACTAATAGGATACAAATGTTTCATGATTACAAGCTACATGAAAGATTCAAGATTCATATAGCTTTTCTACCCAAAAAGAAATCCCTATTAACTCTGTTTTTTTGTTTTGAACTCGCTATTCCTCAGTTCTCTGAATATCCGAATCACTTGAGTCGATTCTGTGTGAGAAGAAGAGTGTGGTTTTGTGCATCCACGGACATTGCATGCACCCCCGGTTCACCCATGATAAAAAACTTAGCAAAATATTTATTTTTTTTTGAAACTTTGTGGATGTGATTATGACTAAATGTTTAGGTGCTTGTAAATTTTGATGGCGAAATGACATCCGAGGAGCACTGTACCGAAAAAACAAAGCTTGGGCTGAAAACATGTGAACAGTAACGTGGGTGCAGAGCATCATTTGTATTTCGTTTTGTATGGAGATTATTTGATGTTTTTTGGTGACCAAACTTTGCAAGATCCTAAAACATTTGCTCATAATCACATCCACGAAATTTTAGAATTTATTTCTATTTTTTTGAATTTACTGTTCACTTCATGGGTGCACTGAAGTTAGGTGTAGCCATTACTTTGACTGATAAGAACGAAGTCCCAAGTTAGGCTGGTCATAGTGGGAGTAACATAGGTAGTAACATAGATGCCACATAAGAAAAAATGTTGATGTGTCAAGTAGTTAATGAGGAGAGAGGCAAATAGAGTAACCTAATATGTTACCATCACATAGCGCTTTCCAATGCAAAATGAGTCTACAAGACAATAAATGAGCATGTGTATGTTACTACACATATGACACTTCCCACTATAAGGATAGTAACATAGAGTAGTAACGTATGCCGTATGCATGTTACTACTCTAAGTTACTCCCCACTATGACCAGCCTTATAGGTTGAAATGTCGCAGCGTCCTCGGTATGGGTGAAAAATGAAGACCGGAAGATGAAGGTCGTTGGTGTCCGCGCCGGCGCGCTCTATTAGAAACTTGTCAATGCATGCAGAGTCGTAGGTTGTGGTTGTAAAATCAAACAATGCCTTGACTAATTGCACTAGTGGATTCTTTTTTAATGTTTACGAATTGTTGGATCATATTGGGAAAACTCATATAGCTTTTCTATGACCGGGGATGGTCGGAGTGAGTCGGAGGCTTGACGGATTCAGGGGGAGGTCACGAACACTGAGAAGGTAGGGCTTAGAGGATGACCGGGGATGGGGACGGCACAACGGAGGCGGCTGCTTGGCAATGTCGGCCGACTGTGTGTGTGGTGGCGGCAGGCGGTTAGGCCGTAACAGGATGGTTAATGGAGGAGGAAGATGAACTGTGCAGCTCAAGAAAGAGGAAGATGGACCCACAGCCCTGTATGGCTCTAGCAATACTGACCGAAACAAGAAAATCGGTTTACTGATGCATAGGTGGTCCCTATATCGATAGTGTTGAACCTGCTAGATATCAAATAGTGAAACCCAGCCCCTGACATGTCAAGAGACCTATACTTCCCTCAAAAAAAAAAACCTACTATCCACATCGACTAGACCCCCTTGGATAACTACATGTGGTTTACATGAATTTTCATCGTACATAACTAGTTGGTGGCGATGGTTTCGTACGAGGTAGAGAATTTTCTATCACAACGCATTGGAACTTTACTCAAGCACATAACGTACGTACTACACCACAACCACCAGCTGCTTACACGGCATTCAGTTGGACATAATTGGGAGCCAAGATATTACTGAGTGCACTGAATGTGACGTGCTTGGGGCGGATAGGAGTATTTAACCAAAAACCACCATAATTCATGGAAACGTGTTGAAAAACTATCGCTTTACGATTTTATGTCAAAAACTATCACTTTTATCCTAATCTGTTGCTAAAAACTACCAAGTGTGAAAACTGCTCACTTTGGCTCGTTTATGATAGTGTGGCCCACATGTCAGGACGGAAAAAGTCAGCACCGTTAACTTTGCCGTCACCGTAGAAAGAGATCGAGACGGCGGCGGCCTTCACCGGAGGCGGAGAAGATGAAGTACTACGGCGGTGCGGCCGCTTCTGGAGGACACGAGGCGACCTGCAGGCGGCGCTCCGACTCGAGCAGGGCGGCGGGGAGGTCTGGGGAAGGCGGATTCGGGGCGGCGTCTGCCGAATCTGGCGACGACGAGGCTGGACGGTGATGGGGAGGCCTGCCAGCGGCGAGCCCCGGGACGACGGCCGCTCGGAGCGAGGCCATGGCGACGGGTGGCGCAGGACAGTTCGCTGGGCAACGGGCTGCGCCAGAGAGGCGAGGTTGCAGGATCCCGTCGCGGTGGGGCCGACGACTGCCGGCGGTGCGCCGGTGACCACTGCGGCGGGCGAGGGGAGACGAGCGGGGGCGCTGGCGCCGCGAGAGCTTGGGTCCGCGGGTGGCTACGAGGACAGGCGGTCACTGGCGTCAACGGCTGGCCATGAGCGCTTCACCACACCGGCACCTAAACAGTGGGGTCGGGTAGTCAGATTCGGGTTTAACCCAGGCAAGGCGAGCAGTTTTCACACTTGGTAGTTTTTAGCAACAGATTAGAACAAAATGATAGTTTTTGGCACAAAATAGTAAAATGGTTCTTTCTCGACACGTTTCCATAAATTATGGTAGCTTTTGGTTAAATACTCGGCAGATAGCCAGATCACATCGGATTTTATGTGTTTGTGACCCATCGTTGCGTGTTCACCTCAATTGGTGTAGTTTTTTTTTTGGCAGAATTCAGTTGGCGTAGTTAGAGCATCTACAGTCGGACTTGACAAATTTAACCCCTCATACGTCCGCGGACGCGTCTGCGGACAGTGACCGGTCACCCCTCAAAAAACCATTCCACATCGGGATACCTCAAATTAAAAATCTCAAATCCATATTATTACATGCAACACATCATTCTTTGAGCTGAGCTTCGTCCGGTTCCGCTCGCCACTCGCCCGGCTCCGTCTTGGCCATGTCCGACGGCCGGCTGCGCTTCTCGGAGTGTTGGTCCGGTCGCCGGCAAGGTAGGATAGGGCATCGGACACGAGCCGGCTCACGGGACTCAAGGCCCTGCCGTCTCCCATGACCTACTCTTCGTCTTCAGAGACCAGAACCCGAACGGTGCCATTGGATGTTAGATCAATGATGGATCCGTCCGAGGACAAGCCGCCGACGTCCACCACGATGTGGTTGCAGCGCCCGGACTGATGTGCCATATGGGGCACCGGAGAATGCGACTCCGTCTCACCGAGGTCCACCGCCACAAGGGTTGCCGCCGTCTCCCGTGCCCGGTGCCTTGCACGGCGGGCACGTCGTGCCATGGCCTTGGAGGACGATGGTGTGTCCCGAATATCGGCGCACTACCGGAGGGGTTGCGCGTCCGCCAGTGTGTTAGGACGCTAGACGGACTGCACGGCCTCTAACGAGGCAGCTACGGCCGACCTTGCACCGGATCCATGCGTCGTTTGGGCGTACGCAATGATTCCCGACGGATGGAGTCTGAGCGTAGCCGTGCACGGGCATCCTCTCGGGCATGGCAGAGCACAAGCCGGACGGCCATCTCCTCCTCGGCGCCGCGTGGGATGAGCTCGGGATCGACGGATCTGGAGGTGAAGGACTCGAATCCACTGCCCGCCATGCCGGAGACGACCGGAAGGAGCCGGAGATGAGCTCTGGTGGCGGAGGGGAATGGAGGGGAGGGGAGTGAAGTGGAAAGGGTTTGGTCCGATGAGCGGATGGGAGGGTTTTATGTGGGGTCGGGTGGGCCAGCATGGGCCGGGTCCAATATGGAGGGCGTGCCTGGGCGCCCCCATATCCATCCTATATTTGGGCTGAATATGGGGGATGCCGATCAGTCCGGACGTTTGAGGGCCGTTTGATGGGCCGTCTGGGTCAAAAAAATGGGACCGAGCGACCGACCTGGGCGTATGAGACGGGTTTGAGAGGTGCGGCTGTAGATGCTCTTACCACCGCCACAATGGAGAAACAAATTACAATACGATTGCACTCTACTTGACTTGGGTAGTTGAGTGCATGTGTTAACGTGGATCACCAAGTCATGTGGTTATATTCAGTTCGACCGGTGCAACAACCTCCTAGAATTGAATTAATTAAGCAGCACAAGGTAGGTGTTATATATATGTGAAGCCCCTCCCTTGAGCTGGATCGATAGACCAAGAGAAAAGATCCATGCAACAAACGTGATTTGTTGAGTTTGTGAGCTCACCTAGAGCGGTGCAAAGTGCAGACTATAGAGATGGGTTTGGGAGGTGTCGGTAAAATGTTGGCCAAACCAGCCGAATCCAGTTTTCGCACATGTATGTTGGGGTTCCATGTCTATCTTGACAGTCTATTAGTTGGAGGTCCATGCAGCAGTTCGACTTCCCGGTGGGACAAATTCTCCAATACAAACCTGCATGGATCCACAACTGTTGCTCTGGCCGTGGATCGAACACGTACATACTAGCTGCTGGCTCAGTGTGTCCATTGACCCCCTTGCCCAAGGCCTGCTCTGGTAACTTCCAGTTTTCTTGGGTTTTGCATTTCATGCATATGCATGACATACATCTTCTTCTAGTCTATCTAGCCGTCCTGACATATTTGTACCTATCCTGAACGATGCTTAACAATGAGACGCTATCCCTCTGAAAAATCATGAAAAGTAATGGGACCCATGATAAATCCGCAATTTCTTTTTTCTTTCTTTTAGTTGCTCCTCTCTATTGTGTGATTTGGCTGTTGGCTGCTCCATCCCGATGGATTGGTGGCTCCATCTAAATGGGTGACATCTAACGACGGGCTTTGGAGAGGAAGCTTGAGCCACGACTCTGGTCTATACCCGCGAGGGCGTCTGAATGGAGAACGCTTACACGTCGCTGTTGAAAATCTTGGATCAAGTTATTACTGACGCCAAACAATGGGTAGAAGCAAGTATGGGTCGCTGTGTTCTACACTCACTGTGACATATGGTTATCAGGTTTATATGGTCATTTCTCTGTAGATGATGTTGTATGGTCTTGGGTGGTGTTGTATGGTAGTTCTTGTGGACTTTTGGTCGGTTGTACTTCTTTTTCTCTCTTTAATGTTATACATGCAGCCTTCCTGCATGGTTCAAAAAAAAGAAGGGGCGTGCGAATGGTGCGGCAGATCCGGGGTTTCATGCCTTGATCCGGCACATGCTCCTTCAGACATGATTGTGGTGGTATGAACGGCCTCTTGAGCTACAGGTTGCGGTGGCCACCGAAGTATCTTTCTGAGGATTTTTTTTCCCTCTAGACTAGATCCGGTGGGTGCCGCCGGCAACTTGTAATGGTATGGTTGTGGAAGATGCAGTCAGAAGCTTATTTGTGGCTTTGGGGGCTTCCAATTCGCCTTCAATGATGAGATGCAATCTATGGACGAGGACTTGATGCAGAGGGTGTGGTTGTGCAGCAACGTCGACAGGATTTCTAGCCCATTGCATGTAGTTGCTGGGATCATGGAAAAGTGGCGGTGACAACATATATTTAATTTTGATTTGGTGGTGTTTCTCAAGTACCTAGTCTCGAACTCCAACGTGAAAAACCAAGGTCTGGCCGAGTTGGTTATACTTGGTAATGGAGATATATTTGCATCGCTATCTTGTTGAATACATTACTCGGATATGCTCAGATTTGTTCTTCAGAATGAAAACCGAGATTGGCCTCTAATAGTTGGATGTAGTGAGGGCAGCGCTTTAGTGTCGCTAACTTCCTAAAGGCGTTGCCGTTGAAGAATATCGTTGTCCTTGTGGTGTCAAAAGATGATTGGTGCAGATATGGTTGTTGTCGTAGTTTGTCGATCGTTGATTTCATCGCGTCGAGTTTTTTTCTTGCTTAGGCATAGCTTTGTGTTGTATGACTTTGTTTTTCGTTTGTATTTTTTTTTTGCGTGTGCATTCGTGTTGGCCGTGTGCATATTTGTTATGTAGAGACCGGGTGTGAGGTCATAGTGAGTATATCCACTTGATACTTCATTTTTGAGTTAATAAAATCCATCCTTTCTTGAAAAAAAAATCAGAAAATAGGAAGAAGAACCGTGATCTGCTCATTTGTGAGTGCAGTTTCTTCAAAATGAAAACCAAGGAAAAAAGTGAGAACTCATAGTTTAACCATAATCAACTATTTCAGTCGGACAGGAATGTCACATGTGACAAACAAAACTTCAAAGACGATGTTCACAACACCTCAAAATAGCAAATGGTAAACGTTACACAACAAAAGGGGTGATGCTAACAAACAGCAGTAGCATTGCATGATTTATTTTGTTCTTGAGAAGCTAGGAGTTACTCCATTCATTCGGTCGTGCGTCTTTCAAAGAACTCCTGTACAGTGGCGGCGAACAAGGTGACACAAGGGCAATGCTGAGTGTTGATTTTCCGGAGCATTGGCAACCGCAACCTGAGCAAAACCTGCAGTGGCTCATCGGTGATCAAAGTCCCCTCCATAACAATCTCCTCAAGATACTGTAATTTCTCGGACATCATGGACCGCAGCTCATGGTCGTTGATGTCGGTGTACCGCAAGCTGAGCTTGGCCAGTTTACGGCAGCGCGTGTCGAGAGGCTCCTCAAGCTTGTCAGTGAACTGCGCCCACCCGCCCAGGATGAGCTCCCGGAGAGTACCCCCCCCAGTACATAGATCACACAGTCGGCCACATAGTTCTTCCCTCCAAACCAGCTCAGGTCCATCTTGGTGATCATCTTTTAACAGAATATGATGTTGAAGAAGTTGGAACTAATGGTGTCCGCATTGGTCATCCTGATCAGGCTGAGCTCCATGAGCTCACGGCAGGCCTGAGAGAGCCATGGAAGGAACAACTGTGTGATGCTCGCGTAGTTGCCCATCTCGATCATCCACATCCGCGGTCCGCGGGCATGCCTGGGGAATGGCGTCATGTTTGAGCTGCAATACATTGTCAAAACTGTAGTCATCAAGTGTGAGTTGTCTGATGGTCCCCTGACACGAATAAAGTACATCCATGCGTGCGTTTGTTTTCTGTGTGCATAAAGCTCTTGAGAGTTTCGGACCCAGCAAATAGTTGAAGTCAAGATGATTCATCCCAGTGCAGCCCTGGCGGCCATGACGGCCACGGCTCCGGTCAGGCGCGGTCGAGAGGATGGCGTATCGCCCTCTGTGATTCCTAGCATAGGGTCGCCTACAGGAGTTGTTGGCCAACCCAGTAACCACGCGGCAGCGTTATACTGACGTCACTCATGTATCCCTTTTTTGTTTTCTCTGATCATTTTTTTAGTTTTACCATTTTTTATATTGCAAAATATTGTAAATATATATGACAAAAAACACTTTACAGGAAATTTTGTAAAATGTTATCATGCATTTGAAAAACGTTTAAATGTTTCTGGCGTATATGAAAAAATGTACAACGTAAAGACAAGGTGGAAAATGTTAATCATGTGTAAGAAAAATGTTACTCATGTGTAAAAAAAATGTTTGTGACATTTAAAAATGAGCCATTTGCATTTCTGTCCCTAACTTGAACCACATACTAAGATTTGCCTCTAATTTTGAAGTCTGCTCAAATTTGCCCCTCTGCCATTAGGTCCTCTTACAGAAATGGCCTTCTGCGCCGTTACCGTCGGGTCAAAGGGCTTTGACCGTCCTGAAAAAAATAGCAAAAATAATCTAAAATTTTGTGAGATCGAAGATACTCATGAGCGCAAGGTGCGTACAAATTTCCGTACTATTTGGACATTCCAGGAGCTCGTGGCGAGGAAAAACAGTTAATCTGTATACTTGTGAATAGTAAATTTGAAATAAAATAGTAAGAAAGTTTAAATAAATATGAAATTTTTTGGCATCAAAAAAGGCTTGCGTGCACAAGGTAGTTGCAAGTTTTTGTGATCAAATGACATGCGAGGAGCTCTAGGAAAAAAAGTCTTTTTTTTCAAAGTTTTCTCCCGAGCCAAATTTTGTTTTTTCTCCACCTACAGTGTCCAAACACAACAAAAATTTGCACGCACCTTGCGGACCAGAGCCTCTTTGATGCCAAAATTTTTCAAATTTTTTGAATTTTCTTGCTATTTCTTTTGAATTTACTGTTTACAGGCGTACATATTTACTGTTTTTTCTTTGCCACGAGCTCCTGGAATGTCCAAACAGCATGAAAGTTTGCATGCATCTTGCGAACCTGAGTATATTTGACCCCACAAAATTTCAGATATTTTTGCTATTTTTTCAGGACGGTCAAAGCCCTTTGACCGGCTTTGACCGGACGGTAACGACACAAAAGGACATTTCTGTAAGTGCACATAACGGTAAAGGGGCAAATTTGAGCAGTCTTCAAAATTATGTGCAAATATGAGTAGTGGGTTCCAATTAAGGATACAAATGTAAAAGACGCTTTGAAAAATGTCACACGTTTATAACAATGTACGTGACATTTTGAACAAATTATACAATGTTAGAAATGTTTTGTATATTCCAAAACAATTATGTCACATTTAAAAAAGTCACACAAAATATGTTTGCAAACCTTTTCAAAAAATGTGTATACAATGTAAAAAAGAGTTTGTGTAATGTAAAAAAAAGGATGCCGCTAAAAAAATGTACGTGACATTTTAAAGGAATATTCCTACATTTCAAAACAAAATGTTCGTGACACTTTCAAAATGTTTATACGATTTATAAATATGTTTGCATTGATCTGTTTTATTCCGATAAAAAATATGTAAGTGACATTTGTGTCTGATTTCCTCCACAACAGAGAGAGAGAGAGATCAATGCGAACAGAACTCTCGGCATAAATAACATTGGCCAAATATATTAACGTCAGCAATTATGGATAGCAGTCACATGGTGAATCATTACGAAATAAAATAACTAAGGAAAAATACAGCTCACGGCTTTCTATCAGAAAGTTGATATCGTGATTACAAGAAAATGCTAAATAAATTAAAAAGGGTATTCAATCAATTCTTCATGAGAACTCTTACTTCCTTGAATATATGGTACCACTATATTTTTCATAGATATACAAATGATATCAGCAAGTCTTCTTTTATCTACATGTGTACAAGTATGTTGGAATCCTAACACTGCATATGCCTAATAATAATTCTACGCACGCATATGTGACTAAGACGCCAAATTGGCATATGTATTGCAATGAACGGCGACATTATCAAGACATAGCACTTGCAACATTTAAGAATAATATATTTATTTTAACACGATGAACTTGCCCAAACTGAACTTAATATTTAATCTTCAAAAAAAAAAAAAATCTTCAACCTCAAACCTCCTTTAGAAAAAAAATGGAGAGGAAACTTTGAACCATGCACAGATTTCTATATGATAGAAGGACAATTACTTGGAATAATACAAGGTCATATATTGCAGTTTAAAAATTGGTAAGAAAACAGGGTAAAAGCATGCACACAAGAGAGATGGGGAGGCATAAATCAGCAAATGACAACGTCGCATCAGTGATGGTGCAAGCTTAGGGTAAAAGCATGGGGGGAGAGAAGAATGGGAAGGCATACCTAAAAAGAACGTTGTTATGGTTCAATTTAGGGTAAAAACATGGGGTGGGGAACGGGTGTAGGATTAAAAGATAGCGGCGGTGGTGGTTCAAGCTTGGGGTAATGGCACGTATGTGAAGGAGAGGGGAGGGAAAGGAAAAGAAATAGCAGCGGCGAGCAGGGGGCTCAAACTTACGGTAAAAAGCTTGAGGTGGGGAAAAGAGGTGGCAAATCTCAGACAAAAGCACATCTGGATATTCCTTCTGAAATTTTACATGCACACATGGAAAGCATTTAAGGGTATTTTGAAACCAATATAGCCTGCCAATTTTTGAAAAGTTTGGACCATTTGGAGCATAGGTGCCAAAAGTCTCCCCTATGTGTAAACATGTGGAAAGCATTTAAGGATATAGGTTCCCATTGCTTAAAATCTTTGGACCATTTGGAGCATAGGGGTCAAAAGTCTCCACTCGGTTTACCGAATGACTATGTTACTGTGAAACACAATTAATCCAAGACAATAAACATACATGAAGATTGTTTCTAGTTTCGGCACAAATATGTGTAGAAGGGTTTCCACAGCCTATTAACACCATAAACCATATTTTTCATACATGCAAATACATTATCTAAGTAGAATTGTTTTGATCAAGCCTAACTTAAATACACGTTCTATAAATTATAAGAAAATAGTATGGGATTTTATGAAGCATGAGTACTTAAGTTAGTTTAAAGTGGGTGGTATATTCTTTGCAGTAGGGTGACATATTTTGAATGGACATTGCCAGTCAGATGTGATCTCCTAAAGGATAAAATCTATCACTCATATAACCCTGACAATTATATAAAATGGTAAACTACATCATTCATCTAACTCTAACAGTAAGATTGTGATATGATCTAAATAATCTAGAAGAAGTGGATTGACATGATGTATACAAGGAAGAAAAATACCAAACAATGGCTACCTACACCATCCCAGAAGGCACACCACACTGTAAGTCAAACCATTAAATCCGACTCAGTGTTGCAAAGAATATTTGAATTATCATAACAGACACGTGCAATTTCTAAGAGCTGAATACGAGCATGTATGAATTACCAGAGGACATTGTGATTAGACATCCATTCAGGTGGAAATCAATCAAACAGTGTGAAATGAAGATTAACTCTATGGCAATCGATCAAGCAAGAATGGTGATGTGCAAGTGCAGGCTGCGCAAAAGAATCACTCTGAGTACTATAGGTAGCAATCAACCTAATTTCTAAAGAAACGACAAAATTATATATAAAATTTAGGAAATATTTGATTTTTGTACAGAACTCTGTCAATAACACTCTCAACTAGAAGATCAATCCCTAGCTGAGTCAAGTGGTTATGATACCTAGACATTTTGATTATATGTTCACTGACAGAACTATTCTCCTTCATCTTGCAGCTATAGAACTTGTTGGAGACTTCATATCTCTCAACCCGGGCATTAGCTTGAAATATCAACTTCAGCTCTTGGAACATCTCATATGCCCCGCGACGTTCAAAACGTCTTTGAAGTCTTGGTTCTAAGCCATAAAGCATGGCACACTGAACTATCGAGTAGTCATCAAATCGAGTCTGCCAGACATTCATAACATCTGCAGTAGCTCCTGCAGCAGACCTGTCACCTAGCGGTGCATCAAGGACATAATTATTCTGTGCAGCAATGAGGATAATCCCCAAGTTACGGACCTAGTCCGTGTAGTTGCTACCATCATCTTTCAATTTAGCTTTCTCTAGGAATGTATTAAAATTCAGGGAAACGGTGGCATGGGCCATTGATCTACAACATTGATATGCAAAAACTATTAATAATAAGTTCATGATAAATTAAGTCCAATTAATCAAATTACTAATGAACTCCCACTTAAATAAACATCCATCAAGTTATGTAAGTGATACATAATCCAAATCAACTAACCCATGTCCGATTATCACGTGAGATGGGGTATATCAATGGTGAACATTGATACCTCTTCAACGTATCTACTTTTCCAACCACTTTTGCCCTTGTTTTGGACTCTAACTTGCATGATTTGAATGGAACTAACCCGCACTGACGCTGTTTTTAGTAGAATTGCCATGGTGTTATTTTTATGCAGAAATAAAAGTTCTCGGAATGACCAGAAAATCCACAAAGACACGTTTTGAAATTAATAAAAAATATTGGCGAAAGAATCAGCGTAAGGGGCCCACTGAGGGAGTCATGGATTAAGGGGCCCTTGGACGGCCGGACTATGTAGCGTGGGCCGGACTGTTGGGCCGTGAAGATACAAGATAGAAGACTCTCTCCCGTGTCCGGATGGGACTCTCCTTGGCATGGAAGGCAAGCTTGGCGACTGGATATGAAGATTCCTTTCTCTATAACCAACTTTGTACAACCCTAGTCCCCTCCGGTGCCTATATAAACCGGAGGGTTTAGTCCGTAGGGCTAATCATCATAATCATAATCATACAGGCTAGACTTCTAGGGTTTTAGCCATTACGATCTCATGGTAGATCAACTCTTGTAATAGTCATATTCATCAAGATCAATCAAGCAGGAAGTAGGGTATTACCTCCATAGAGAGGGCCCGAACCTGGGTAAACATCATGTCCCCCGCCTCCTGTCACCATCAACCTTAGACGCACAGTTCAGGACCCCCTACCCGAGATCCGCCGGTTTTGACACCAACATTGGTGCTTTCATTGAGAGTTCCGCTGCGTTGTCACCAAAAGGTTTGATGGCTCCGTTAAGCATCTACAACAATGCAGTCCAGGGGAGGTTTTCCTCCCCGGATAGATCTTCGTATTCGGCGGCTTTGCACCGCGGGCCAACTCGCTTTGCCACTAGAGCAGATCGACAGCTACACCCCTGGCCATCAGGTCAGGTTTGGAAGCTTGAATTACGTTGCTGATATCCGCAGAGACTTGATCTTCGACGGATTCAAGCCCATGACAGCCGCTCCCTACCACCACAATGAACATGACCTAAATCTGTCATCGGACCGTGCCCAGGAGATAGCGCATGTAACTGCTCTGGCCCTGGATCTGAAGCAGATTGCGCAATCCGAGGATGGGAAGCTCAACCCCGCCATGGAAGCCGCAGACTCAGCGGCGTTACAGCCGCACACAGATCCAACCTCGAGCGGGGCCTATGTCACCGGAACCTCGGATTCGTCTCCGGCCATAGGTTCCGAACCGCGTGCATCCGCGCCCATCAAACCTGATCAGGCGCCGATCGTTGAATTCAGCTCCGCGGACATCTTCCGGCACTCACCTTTAGGCGATGTGCTAAACTCATTAAAAGCCCTCTCCTTATCAGGGGACTCTCAGCCGAACTATATCCGGTTTGGATTGGAGGCTGATGACGGAGAATTCCGCTTCCCACCCACCACCCACTTCATGGCCACTATCGAAGACTTCATCGACATGCTCGATTACAGCTCCGAAGACATCAACGGTATGGACGACGATGCCGGAGAGGAGCATGCACAAAAACCACCGCTTATAGGGCGCTGGACAACCACCTCCTCGTATGACGTATACATGGTGGATACACCCAAAGAGAACAACGACGACAATAAAAGGGATCCAGTCGAGGATAAGCCTCCTGAGATACAGCCGAAGCACCGACGTCAGCGGCGCTGCTCCAAGCCACGCCGCGAAAAAGACAGCAATACCGGCACTGGAGAAAACAATACTCTCGACGATGCCGAAGACAATGAAGACCCCGTTAAGCCAACCTCCGAACAGGACGAACGGGAAGATGGGTGAGTTAGCCCTGATGAACAGGCCATGAACGAAGACTCGGAGGAGAGTAACTACCTTCCGCTCTCTGAGGACGAGGTGAGCCTCAGCAACGAGGATTTTATCGTGCCTGAGGAACATCTCAAGCAGGAGCGCTTTAAGCGCCAGCTAATAGCCACTGCAAGGAGCTTGAAAAAGAAGCAGCAGCAGCTTCAAGCTGATCAAGATCTGCTCAATGATAGATGGACTGATGTCCTAGCAGCCAAAGAATACGACCTCGAGCACCCAACCAAAAGTTACCCAAAACGCAAATTGTTACCCCAATTCGATGACGATGCGCTGGGGCCCGTCCTACCAGTGCGTAATGCGGCTGACCGACCACCATGTGGCCGGGACAAAGCGGCAACTCAAGCCGAACACCAGCCCGCACTACCTCATCGTAAAAACAGAGACACAACAGCTCGGGGATATACATATGACCTGCGGCATGACCTGGAAAACAGAGCATGCCAGACCAGATCGATCTATGGATCGCGCGGGCGTGCCCCGATGCACGACGATGGCCATTTGGACGGACGTGACAAACATAACCACGCCCGGGCCGAAAACCGCAGACGAACTCCATCCGAGCTATGTCGCGACTTGGCCTGATATAGAGGCGCCGCACACCCCCTTTGCTTCACTGATGACGTAATGGAACATGAATTCCCGGAAGGGTTCAAACCCATGAACATCGAATCATATGATGGGACAACAGACACCGCGGTATGGATTGAGGATTTTCTCCTCCATATTCATATGGCCTGCGGTGATGATCTTCATGCCATCAAATACCTCCCGCTAAAACTCAAGGGACCTGCTCGACACTGGTTGAACAGTTTGCCCGAAAACTCAATTGGCAGCTGGGAAGACTTGGAAGACGCCTTCCTCGACAACTTCCAGGGTACATATGTCCGACCTTCGGATGCCGACGACTTAAGTCACATAGTTCAATAGCCCGGAGAGTTAGTCAGGAAATTCTGGATTAGGTTCTTAACTAAAAAAACCAGATCGTCGACTTTCCAGATGTCGAAGCCCTAGTAGTAAACATAGCATCCATGACGAATGGCTCGGCCGACACCTCGGCCAAGAAAAGCCGAAGTCTATGGCAGCCCTCATGACGCTTATGACCCGCTTCTGCGCGAGCAAGGATAGCTGGCTAGCCCATAGCAATAACAATACAAGCGAACATGGCACTTCTGAAGCCATAAATAGCAACGGCAAGCCCCGACGCAACAGACACAAGCGTCGAAGCAATGGTGACAACACCGAGGACATGGCGGTCAAAGCCGGATTCAGTGGCTCTAAGTCCGGTCAGCAGAAGAAGCCATATAAAAGAAACAATCCGGGCTCGTCCTGCTTGGACCGCATACTCGATCGTCCATGTCAAATCCATGGCACTCTTGATAAACCAGCCAATCATACCAACAGAGAGTGTTGGGTTTTTAAACATGCCGGCAAGTTAAATGCCGAGAACAAGGAGAAGGGATCACAAAGCAAGGACGACGACGAGGAGCCCCGGCCACTGAACACAGGGGGACAAAAGAAGTACCCCCCCAAGGTAAACTAGTGAACATGATATAAGCTACCCCTATCCCCAAGAGGGAACGCAAGTGTGCACTCAGGGACATCTACGCGATGGAGCCAGTCGCCCCAAAGTTCAACCCATGGTCGTCCTGCCCGATCACCTTCTATTGCAGGGACCATATGATCAGTATCCATCATGGCGGTTCAGCCGCACTAGTCCTCGACCCAATCATTGATGGATTCCATCTTACACGAGTCCTCATGGACGATGGCAGCAGCCTGAACCTGCTCTATCAGGATACAGTGTGCAAAATGGGTATTGATCCCTCAAGAATCAAGCCCACAAAAACCACCTTTAAAGGAGTCATACCAGGTGTAGAGGCCCGCTGTACGGGCTCAATCACACTAGAGGTGGTCTTCGGATCCCCGGACAACTTCCAAAGCGAAGAGTTGATCTTCAATACGTTCGCTTCCGCAGTGGCTATCTTGCACTGCTCAGATGAACCGCATTCACTCGATTAAATGCGGTGCCACACTACGCTTATCTCAAGCTCAAGATGCCCGGACCACGTGGTGTCATAACAGTCAATGGAAACATGGAACGCTCCCTCCGTACCCAGGAGCACACCGCTGCCCTCGCAACAGAAGCACAGAGCGTTTATTTCCACGCAGAACCTTAATTCGGCGGCCAAGCTCCCGGACACTGTCAAACGAGTCTGAACTACCCTGCAAGAGGACAGTCTAGCTCGTCAAGAGCTTGACTAGCAATTCAGCCTCTGTCACAGTCCCGACCAAACGGCGACACTCGTACCGCGTGTACATAACTACGCACTCAAAATACCATGGGCATATACGGAGGCATAGCTAGATCATGATCCATAATACGACGCAACCTCCCCTGGACCCACATACTTTCACTTTTTCTTTTTCTTTTAGGTTTATTTTTTCCCAGGCCTTTCCTGGTGGCCTGATTGTCGGACCTATCAAGGGATGGATACACCAAGACGGCAAGAAGCATGGATGTATAAGGGAATTTCCAGGTGGTCTCTTTAAACAATCGTTATGCCTGTTTTAAGGACCCGCACACAGTTCTCCCTTGGTCATGGCATGTTAAATAGCCCTGTTGCTTATCGCACTACTTGTACAAATACGCCTTGATGTATTAATCAAACTATAATGGAAAATTGTTTAAGGCCCAATTTCTGCAGCATTAGCCTATTACTTATTTTTTTTTGATATTCTTATCAATTGCACCCGTACACTCTGGTACGCCTTAATTCGCCAGGGGCTTAATTATGCCCCATAATACGGCAACAAAGTCCGAACACCTTTTTTATAGTATAGTTCGGCACCCCGAACCTTAGCATTATATGCATCGGCTCCGAATCATGTCTTTGGTCAATAGTTGGGTTGCCAGGCTCCTGTGCTTACTACCTCACATTCCACTATATCGACTAGGGTAGTAAAGGGAGAACTACTGCGATTGTGTCCTGTTTTATCCGGATGAGCACCTCAGTAGAGAAAGCCGAAAACTGACTGTCATGATGCGGCGTGAGCCGGTCAGCTGTTCGAGAGGTTACAAATCTTTTGCAATTTTTTCCGCATTATGCGATGACTCGGTTTTTATCTGATCAGGTGTTTACAACACCCCAAGTTCGGACATACGAATACTAGGGGCTGCGCCTAAATTTTTATTGTCAAACTCCTATCGCTAAGTGAGGGTGATAAAGCCACATAGTCCGATTGCCTGGTTCATTTCGCTAAACACCTCCTTCAAGGACCAAACCTTTGTATCAAGAGTGCTTAGATTCATCCCGGACACCCCCGTACTACCTACGTGGGGGCTGAAGCCGATGATTGGCCAACTCTCAGATTTAACAAAACGGTCGCACATGAGGTAAAATTTTAAATAACCGGAATTATATTACATAACGGCTCTGTTTCATAATACAGGAAGGGACAATATGAATGACTTCGTTCAAAGATAATGTCTTTTGAACACTGCCCCTCTACAATCCAGGATCCCTTCAGGACATCTTCAAAATACTGCTCGGGCGTGCGGTGCTCCTTGCCTGCGGGCGGTCCCTCGGTCCTAAGCTTCACGACGTCCATCTTTGCCCACTGTATCTTGACTCGGGCGAAGGACATTTGCGCGCCTTCGATGCAAACCGATGGCTTGATGGCATCAAGCCGAGGGCAGGCATTGACCAGCCGCTTCATGAGCCCGAAGTAGCTGCTAGGTATGGCTTCGGTAGGCCATAACCGGATTATTAAATCCTTCATGGCTAGTTCGGCCACCATAGGCAGTTCGACCAGCTGTTTTAGCTGATCGCCAAAGGGCACCGGATGTTCTGGCGCAAGGTATTGCGACCAAAATAGCTTCTTCGTGGAGCTCCCTCTTCGGCTCGAAAGAACTCTGCAGCGTCTAAAATGCTGCGCGGCAGATCCGCAAACGCCCCTGGAGAACTCCAAATCCGGGTCAGTAAGAGGAACCTTTTCTTCACATATTTGCTCTGCATAATAATGGCCTTACCCGCCGCGATTTTTCTGGCCTCCTGGACTTCCTGGAGGGCGCCCTAGGCTACAACCTGGGCATCATGTGTGCTTTGGCGGGCCTTGGCTAGCTCGGACTCTTGATCCACAATGTTGCACTCCAAGGACTCGCATTTCTTCACGGCGTCCTGGAGCTCTTGCTAGACCTCATTAACCCTGGCCTCGTGTTTTTCACGGGCGGCTTGCTCCTTTGCTGCTTTATTTTTGGCCTCGACCAGCTCCTTTTTGAGAGCCTCCACCTCGGTCGCCGCTCCTACAAATAAAATGGCACTACCGTCATTACAAATCATCTATCCTTTCTGATATACAGAAGGTCATTGCATACCTTGTTTATCCTCTAGCTGTTTTTTCACGCGGCCAAGATCTTCCTCGCCTCGCTCCAGACTCTGCTTCAGTCCGGATACCTCAGCAGTATGAGAGGTCACAGTTAGTAACGACACCTGCTTGTTCACATTAACTCATCTGGTTAGTCTCCTGCGAAACTTGTTTGATCCTCTGTCTGGACACCGGACAATATCTCAGGGGCTACTGTCTATACTGTGACATTCTTTTTACATAAATTGCGTTTCTTACCTCAAAGCCTGTTAGAAGGCTTGTGTAGGCTTCGGTCAGTCCGCTCTTCGCGGACTGAATCCTCTCAACCACCGTACCCATAAGGGTATGGTGTTCCTCATCAATGGAAGCACTTCGCAGCGCTTCCATTAGAGTGTCCGGCGTCACTGGCTGGACAGAGGTCACCGACGGAATTGGCGCACCTCCTCCTTTTGAAGGAGGCTGCTTGCTGGGTTCCGGAGCCGCACAGGTCTCTGGGACCGTATTCGGCTGGGGGGCGAATTGAATATGGCCCCCATCGCCAGTCTCCATGGGGATTTGCTCCCCTATGTGTCCGGTGGCTGAGGTTTCACCCTCCGGTGCCGCCCTGACGGCCTCCTGAGCCTCTCCCTGGCTTGGGATCCTTCGGGACAACACCTCAGTGTCATCCATGGCCTTGGGATCGGAGGCCACTGGAAGGGACCCGTTGTCCATCGCCTTCGGGTCCAGCGAATCCCTCGAAGATGAGGATCGCTCGAGGGCGGACCAAGCCGGGCTGCAGCACATGATATGACATGTTAAAACTATGAAGGAAAAGGGCCGGATATATGAATGAATCTTCGAGTACTTACGATTCGGCCAGGGGCTTGTCCCTGGGGCGCCATTCTGAGCTGTTGTTGGTGTCCACTATGGAGTTGTCCGGGAGGGAAGCCTTCCCCTTCTTGGACGCTTCGGCCTCCAAACACATGGAGGCCGTCCTTTTCTTCTCCCCCCTCAGGCGGGGATGACTTTCTTCTTCTTCCTCCTCTTCCTCTTCGTCCTCGGCGGCGGAGGAATGGGTCTCAACGTCTCCGGACGTCATGTCCGAAGTGCCCTTATAACGGGGGCCACTTCTGGTCCCCTTGGCCTTCTTCTTGGCCTTCTTCTCTGACGCTTGATAGGGCGCCGAAACCAGCATCTTTGTCAGAAGTGGAATTGCTGGGTCTTCGGGCAACGGAGCCGGACAATGAATCTGCTCCGCCTTCTTTGTCCAGCCCTGAGGGAATCAGTAGGGAGGCTTAGGCATCTTCCTCGAGTATGCAAGTAAAGGATACACCTTTAAAACATGAAAAAACTTACCAGACTAGCGGGATGGGCCAAGTCGTGCCCACGTCCTCGGCCGTATCCGGCCACGTCTTGTTGGACTTGAAAAACACCTTCCAGATGTCTTCGTGCGTAGTGCCGAAGAACTGCAGCAAGGTCTGGTGCTTGGCCGGATCGTACTCCCACAAATGGCAAGTCCGACTTTGACACGAAAGGATCCGGGGAACAAGCATCACCTGTATCACATTGACAAGCTTGATATTCTTGTCTATCATGCTCCTGATGTGTGTCTGAAGTGCTATCAGCTCGTCCGACAAAGACTAGTCCATGCCCTTCTCTAGCCAAGAGGTGAACCACATCGGGGCTCCGGACTGGAATTCGGGAGCCGCGGCCCAAGTGGTGTCGCGCAGCTCTGTGATGTAGAGCCACTGCTGTTGCCACCCTTTGACGGTCTCCACAAAGGTACCTATGGGCCATGTAACTCTGGGCATCTTGCTCACCATGGCGCCTCCGCACTCCGCATGTTGACTACCCACGACCTTCGGCTTCACATTGAAGATCTTTAACCATAATCCAAAGTGGGGTGGGATGCAGAGGAAGGCCTCACACACGACAATGAATGTCAAGATGTTGAGGAAAGAATTGGGGGCCAGATCGTGGAAATCCAACCCATAGTAGAACATGACTCCGCGGACGAACGGGTGGAGAGGAAATCCCAACCCGCGGACGAAGTGGGGGATGAATACTACCCTCTCATGGGGCTCTGGTGTGGGGACGATATGTCCCTTGGCCGGAAGCCGGTGGGCGATTTCCTTGGCCAAATACCCAGCCTCCCAGAGCTTCGTAATGTCCTTCTCCTTGACGGAGGAGGCCATCCACTTGCCCTGCGCTCCTGATCCGGACATGGCTGGAGTGCTTTCTTGGGGCGGAAAAGATGAGAACTTGGGCACTGGAGCTCCAGAATGGGGGAGGCAGAGAAGAGATAAGGCGTGGGTGAAAGGGGTGAATCCTTATCTCTTTATAAAGGTAGTGAATATCAAGCGCCTCCCCACCCGCCCTAAAAATTCGCCTATTCCCAAGGGCCATGCAAATGATACGGTGGGATTACCCATGCTCGTATTGATGAGATTCCTGCAATAAGGGGACACAATCTCTGCTTTGCAAGACGTGCCAATGAAACTGCATCTCGAAATATGGAGCGGCAGGCTAAAAGAGGTTCGAAATAATGACCGGGCAGCGACGTGATGTCACGCTACAAAAAGTTGTCAGCGGATTGGACTCGTGAAATATTATACTCTCTACGGTTGTGTGTGGAATTTGTTTTGCAGAGCCAGACACGATTCTCATGTTCAAAGGCTATTTTGGAGTATTCGGAGAAGGAACCCGCCTTGCAATGCTGAAGACAATCTGCGCGCTGGACACCTCGTCATTGAAGCCTGGTTCAGGGGCTACCTAGGGAGTCCTAGATTAAGGGGTCCTCGGACGGCCGAACTATGTAGCATGGGCCGGACTGTTGGGCCGTGAAGATACAAGACAGAAGACTCTCTCCCATGTCCGTATGGGACTCTCCTTGGCGTGGAAGGCAAGCTTGGCGACCGGATATGAAGATTCCTTTCTCTGTAACCATTGTACAACCCTAATCCCCTCTGGTGTTTATATAAACTGGAGGGTTTAGTCCGTAGGGCTAATCATCATAATCATAATCATTCATGCTAGACTTCTAGGGTTTTAGCCATTACAATCTCATGGTAGATCAACTCTTGTAATACTCATATTCATCAAGATCAATCAAGCAGGAAGTAGGGTATTACCTCCATAGAGAGGGCCCAAACCTGGGTAAACATCGTGTCCCCCGCCTCCTGTCACCATCAACCTTAGACACACAGTTCGGGACCCCCTACCCAAGATCCACCATTTTTTACACCGACACCCACACCCTGTCCATGAGGGTGCAGGGCGCGCCCACCCCCTGGGGCGCCCCCTACCTCGTGGCCCCCCTGGACCTCCACCGACCTCAACTCCAACTCCATATATTCATGTTTGGGGAGAAAAAAACAGAGAGAATGATTTATCGGGTTTTACGATACGGAGCCATCACCAAGCCCGAATCTTCCTCGGGAGGGCTGATCAGGAGTCCGTTCGGGGCTCTGGAGAGGGGAATCCATCACCATCATCATCATCAACCATCCTCCATCACCAATTTCATGATGCTCACCGCCGTGCATGAGTAATCCCATCGTAGGCTTGCTGGACGGTGATGGGTTGGATGAGATTTACCATGTAATCGAGTTAGTTTTGTTAGGGTTTGATCCCTAGTATCCATTATGTTCTAAGATTGATGTTGCTATGACTTTGCCATGCTTAATGGTTGTCACTAGGGCCCAAGTGCCATGATTTCAGATCTGAACATATTACGTTTTCATGAATATATGTGAGTTCTTGATCCTATCTTGCAAGTTAATTAATAGTCACCTACTACGTGTTATGGTACGACAAACCCCGGAGTGACAATAGTCGGGACACTTCCCGGTGATGGTCTGGTACTCTACTAAAAGGAGGCCTTAATATCCCTTAGTTTCCAATAGGACGCCGCTGCCACGGGAGGGTAGGACAAAAGATGCCATGCAAGTTCTTTTCCATAAGCACGTATGACTATATTCGAAAAACATGCCTACATTACATTGATGAACTGGAGTTAGTTCTGTGTCACCCTATGTTATAACCATTGCATGATGAATTGCATCCGACGTAATTATCCATCATTGATCCATTTCCTACGAGCTTTTCACATATTGATCTTTGCTTAGTTACTTCTCTGTAGCCACAGTTACGATTACTACAAAACTGCTACTGTTACTTTTGCCACCGTTACCGTTACTTCCATACTACTTTTCTATTAAATACTTTGTTGCAGATATTAAGTCTTTCAGGTGTGGTTAAATTGACAACTCAGCTACTAATACTTGAGAATATTCTTTGGCCCCCCTTGTGTCGAATCAATAAATTTGGGTTGAATACTCTACCCTCGAAAACTGTTGCGATCCCCTATACTTGTGGGTTATTAAAACCTTTTTCTGGCGCTGTTGCCGGGGAGCATAGCTCTATTCTTTGAGCCACTTGGGATTTATATCTATTGATCACTATGAGGAACTTGAAAGATGAAAGAACCAAGATTTTCCCCTCAACTACGAGGGGAGGTAAGGAATTGCCATCTAGCTTTGCACTTGAGTCACCTTCTATTATGAGTAAATTTGCGACACCTACACCTGCACCTGCTATTGATTCTGATATGTCTAATGTTATTGATGATGCCACTTATGCTATGCATGATGCTTATGATGATACTACTTCTATGCTTGATAATACTATGTCATTAGGTGAATTTCTTGATGAACAACTTGCTAGGGTTAGAGAGAATGAAATTATTGAAACTCATAATATTGATGAAAGTGATGATGCAGATTCTCCCCCTAGATATGAATTGCTTGCTGTACCTGAGGGTTATGTTATGGATGAAGAAACTGCTAGAGACTTTCTTGCTTGCAATGATATATATGATCTTAAGAAATCGTTAGCTAAGCTGAAAGAAAAGTCTCTGAATGCTAGAATGAAATATGACCCTACTTTTGCTACTTCACCTATCTGTGTTACTGATAAGGATTATGATTTCTTTGTCGATCCTGAGTTAATTACTTTGGTTGAATCTGATCCTTTCTATGGCTATGATTCTGAAACTGTTGTGGCACATCTTACTAAATTGAATGATATAGCCACCCTATTTACGCATGAGGAAAAAATTCGTTATTACTATATCCTTAAATTGTTTCCTTTTCTATTAAAGGGTGATGCTAAAATATGGTTTAATTCTCTCGCTCCTGGTTGTGTGCGTAGTCCCCAGGATATGATTTATTACTTCTCTGTGAAATATTTCCCCGCTCATAAGAAACAAGCTGCCTTAAGCGAAATATTTAATTTTGTGCAAATTTAAGAAGAGAGTCTCCCACAAGCTTGGGGGAGGATTCTCCGATTACTTAATGCTTTGCCTGATCATCCTCTCAAGAAAAATGAAATACTTGATATCTTTTATAATGGACTAACCGATGCTTCCATAGACCACCTGGATAGTTGCGCTGGTTGTGTTTTCAGGGAAAGAACTGTTGAGCAAGCTGAATTGCTATTGAATAATATTTTGAGCAATGATAATGATTGGACACTTCCTGAACCAACTCCTAAGCCAACTCCGAAGAAAAGGGGTATTCTATTTCTCAGTCCTGAAGATATGCAAGAGGCAAAGAAATCTATGAAAGAAAAAGGTATTAAAGCTGGAGATGTTAAGAATTTACCACCTATTGAAGAAATACATGGTCTTGATAACCCGATACAGGTAGTAAAGGTAAATTCTCTCTATAGATTTGATGAAGGTGATATTCCTCATAACAAGTTTGTTAGCCAATGCTTGGATGAGTTTGATAATTTTATTGTTAAACAAGAAGACTTTAATGCTTATGTTGGTAGACAATTGAAACATAATGCTTATATGATTGAACACTTGAGTGATTATATGTCTAGAGTTAAAGGTGACCTTAAGCTTATTAGTAAACATGCATCCATGGTTACCACTCAAGTAGAACATGTACTTAAAGAACAAGATGATTTGCTCAATGAGTTAAATAATAAAAATAATGATAATGCTGTTAGAGTTATGACTAGAGGTGGTAGAATGACCCAGGAACCTTTGTATCCTAAGGGCCACCCTAAGAGAGTTGAGCAAGATTCTCATAGAACTAATGTTGATGCACCTAGTCCTTCTAAGAAGAAGAAGAAAAATGATAGGACTTTGCATGCTTCTAGTGAACCTGTTATTGACATACCTGAGAATCCCAATGATATTTCTATTTGTGATGCTGAAACACAATCTAGTAATGAACATGAACCTAGTGATATTGTTAATGATGATGCTCATGTTGATACTCAACCTAGTAATAACAATGATGTAGAGATTGAACCTGCTGTTGATCTTGATAACCCATAATCAAACAATCAATGTTATGATGAGAGAGACTTCGTTGCTAGGAAGCATGCCAAAGAAAGAGAATCATGGGTTCAGAAACCCATGCCTTTTCCTCCTAAGCAATCCAAGAAAAAGGATGATGAGGATTTTGAGTGCTTTGTTGAAATGATTAGACCTATCTTCTTGCGTATGCGTTTGACTGATATGCTTAAAATGAATCACTATGCTAAGTATATGAAAGATATTATTACAAAAAAAAGAATGATACCGGAAGCTGAAATTTCCACCATGCTTGCTAATTATACTTTTAAGGGTGGAATACCAAAGAAACTTGGAGATCCAGGAGTACCAACTATACCATGCTCCATTTAAAGAAACTATGTTAAAACTTCTTTATGTGATCTTGGAGCCGGTGTTAGTGTTATGCATCTCTCTTTATATCGTAGACTTGATTTGAATAAGTTGACACCTACTGAAATCTCCTTGCAAATGGCCAATAAATCAACCGCTATACCCGTCGGTGTTTGTGAGGATGTGCCTGTTGTGGTTGCAAACGTTGCTATCTTAACGGACTTTGTTATTCTTGATATTCCTGAGGACGACAGTATGTCGATCATTCTTGGTAGACCTTTTCTCAATACTGCGGGGGCTATTATTGATTGCAACAAAGGCAATGTCAGTTTTCATGTTAATGGTAATGAGCATACGGTACACTTTCCAAAGAAACAACCTCAAGTTCATAGTATCAATTCTATTGGAAAAATTTCAACTATTACTATTGGAGGCTTTGAATTCCCTCTTCCTACTGTCAAAAAGAAATATGATATTCTTATTGTTGAGGACATGCATATCCCCGTTGAGGTAACTTAGTGTTATTCGAAAATTCTCCGGTTTCATGTCATTCGGAAGAAGTTTGTTAACAAGACTTGATCAACCTTGTTAGTGGATTCCTTTTGATGAGCATGAGATGGATGAAGTTAGAAAGCACAATTCTCTGTACCCTTCTTTTACTTTCTGTTATTTAGATTAAATAAAGCAAAATTAGTATTTTATGTTTGTTTTCTAAATTATCCGTGGAATAAAAAAATACCACGAAAATAAAAGTTCTCCAAATGCCCTAAAAATGGAGTATGATTTTTTGTAGACTGTTTAAGAATTTCTGGCACTTAGAACACACAAGGGGGGCCCACCATTTGGCCATGAGGGCACATGGCGCGCCCACCCCCTGGGGCGCGCCCCCTACCTCGTGGGCCCCACGTGGCCCCCTCCACTTATTCCAGCACCCACACACTTCGTCTTCCTCCAGAAAAAATCATCCCATAGCTCAAACTCGTGTTCTAGTTTGTTTTGCTGCCATTTTCGATCTCCTTGCTCAAAGCTCCATTCACAAAACTGCTTTGGGGGATTGTTCTTCGGTATGTGACTCCTCCAATGGTCCAATTAATTTTTGTTCTAGTGCTTTATTTATTGCAAATTTTTGCTGCTGAGGTGACCCTGTTCTTGAGCTTGCATGTCAAATTTATATGGTCCAAAGTAGTTTTAATGCATGATATAGCCTCCAGGCACTTGTTGGAGTAGTTGCTATCAATCTTGTTGAGTTTGGTTCACTTTTATTTTGAGTCATTAAAATTTCAGAAATTTTTCACAGGAAGAAAATGTTTAGGAAAATATACCAAGGTGGTTCTTAAAGGAAGAAAGAACCAAGGCTCGCAATATGTGAGCCCATAATGCAATAAATATTGATATAAAAGCATGATGCAAAATGGACGTATCAACTCCCCCAAGCTTAGACCTCGCTTGTCCTCAAGCGGAAGCCGAAATCGAAAAATATGTCCACATGTTTAGAGATAGAGGTGTCGATAAAAATAAAATACAGACATGAGGGCATCATGATCATTCTTATAACGGCAACATATATAGATTTTGGCATATGATTTCTTATGCTCAAGTAATAATCTATTCACAATGTCAAGTATCGCTCAGAAACTTTATTGAAAACTAGCAAACTATAATCTCAGTCATTGAAGCAATTGCAATTTATCATAACATCAGAAAGAGTCAAGAATAGAGCTTTTCAGCAAGTCCACAAACTCAACTGTCATATAGTCTTCTGCAACTGCTAACACTCACGCAATACTTGTGGTTATGGAGTTTTAATCGAACACCGGGAAAGATAGGGGCTTATAATGTTACCTCCCAACGTACTCACCTTTGGGTGATGTCAACAATAATAGCTCATACTAACTTACATCCAATTGGATATATATATCAGGATCTTTCCAACACGAGGTGCTTGCCAAAAAATAAAATGAAAAAGGGAAAGGTGAAGATCACTTTGACTCTTGCATAAAGTAAAAGATAGGCCCTTCGTAGAGGGAAGCAGAGGTTGTCATGTGCTTTTAGGGTTGGATGCATAAAATCTTAATGCAAAAGAACGTCACTTTATATTGCCACTTGTGATATGAACCTTTATTATGTAGTCCGTCGCTTTTATTACTTCCATATAACTCGATCGTATAAAGCTTATTTTCTCTGCACTAATAAGTCATACATATTTAGAGAGCAATTTTTATTGCTTGCAACATGACAACTTAATTGAAGGATCTTACTCAATCCATAGGTAGATATGGTGGACTCTCATGGCAAAAACTGGGTTCAAGGATGTTTGGAAGCACAAGTAGTATCTCTACTTGGTGCAAGGAATTTTGGCTAGCATGAGAGGGAAAGGCAAGCTCAACATGTTGGGAAGATCAATGGCAATATATTTTAACTGAGATGTGAGAAAAGATAAACCATTACATTGTCTTCCTTGTCCAACATCAACTCTTGAGCATGTCATACTTAATGAGTGCTCACAATCATAAAAGATGTCCAAGATAGTATATTTATATGTGCAAACCTCTCTTTCTTTATTACTTCCTATTAATTGCAACGATGACCAAAACTATGTTTGTCAACTCTCAATAACTTTTATACCTCAAACTTTTTATATGTGAAGTCATTACTATCCAAAAGATGAATACGAACTCTTTTATTCTTTTTATTCTTTCTAGTTCCTCAAGATCATAGCAAGATAGCAAAAACCCTTGACTCAACACTAATCTTTATTATAGATAGCTCACGAACTCGATTACATAAAGAGATCACAAAGCAAAACTCAAAACTAATTCATACCAAAACTTCAATCTACTAGATCAAGATATTACTAAAAGGATCGAACTAAGTAAAACAGTAAAGATAAGAGTGTGATGGTGATACGATACCAGGGCACCTCCCCCAAGCTTGGCAGTTGCTAAGGGGAGTGCCCATACCCATGTGGTTATGTCCTCGAAGGTGGTGAAGGTGGTGATGATGATGGTGGATAATCGCACATCGAGCGTAAAAGCTCCTCCAACTTGCGGATAATGCCCTTGAGTCCGGAGATATGATCCTTCAACAAAATATTCTCCTGTGTGAGATACTTGTTCTGTATGCGGGCTAACTAAATCATCTTGAAAGCTTCAATCTCAGTTGGAGTAAAGAGGTTAGGTAAAGGTTGAGGGCTGTTTTCTTCATCCACCGCCGGAGCTTGATTCTCCATGTCCCTCTTGATCCCTTCATCTTTGCTGATCTCCTTAGGTTCTTCTCTTTTCAGCTCTATCTTCAATAGCCAAGCGTCCTTGTATTCATTGTTGAAGGAGGGTGATGTCATGATGCTCTAGACCTGTCTGAAAAATAGCTCGAAACGAAAACAGAGGATATTTGCGTGATATGGTGGTCAAAACCTTCGGGAGATTCTACAATGAATTTTTACCGACTAAAATACGTAACGTGCAAGAAAACGGAGTCCGGGAGGTACACGAGGTGCTCACGAGACAGGGGGGCGCACCCAGTAAGGGTGGGCGCGCCCTCCACCCTCGTGGAGGCCTCGTGTCCTTCCCGGATTACTTCTTTCTTCCAAAATTCTTAAATATTCCAAAGCGGAGAAAAATTGCCATTAGAATTGTTTTGGAGGCGGTTTACTTACCGTACCACATACCTATTCCTTTTCGGAGTCTGAAACATTCTGGAAAGTGTCCCTTATGTATTCCTCCGGGGTTACGGTCTCAATAATATTAGTTTCCATATTGATAGGATTACCTGAGATATAATGCTTGATTCTTTGACTGTTCACCACCCTCAGACTTGTGCCTTCGAAGTTGTTCATTTTTATGGCACCGGAACGATAGACCTCCTCGACAACGTAAGGAACTTCCCATTTAGAGAGAAGTTTTCCTGCAAAAAATCTTAAACGACAGTTGAATAGCAACACATAATCACCTACGTTAAATTCTCGCTTTTGTATCCTTTTGTCATGCCATCTTTTAACTTTTTCTTTAAACAGCTTGGCATTTTCATAGGCTTGGGTTCTCCATTCATCAAGTGAGCTAATATCAAATAACCTCTTCTCACCGGCAAGTTTGAAGTCATAGTTAAGCTCTTTAATAGCCCAATATGCGTTATGTTCAAGTTTAAGAGGTAAGTGACACGCTTTTCCATAAACCATCTTATACAGAGACATACCCATAGGATTTTTATATGCAGTTCTATAAGCCCATAATGCATCAACAAGTTTCTTGGACCAATTCTTTCTAGATCTATTGACAGTCTTTTGCAAAATTAATTTGAGCTCTCTATTGTTCAATTCTACTTGACCACTAGACTGCGGGTGATAAGGAGATGCAATTCTATGATTAACATCATACTTAGCAAGCATCTTACGGAAAGCACCATGAATAAAATATGAACCACCATTAGTCATAAGATATCTAGGGACTCCAAACCTTGGAAAAATAACTTCTTTAAACATCTTAATAGAAGTGTTATGATCAGCACTACTAGTTGGAATAGCTTCTACCCACTTAGTAACGTAATCAACAGCAACTAAAAATGTGTGTAACCATTAGAGCCAGGAAAAGGTCCCATATAATCAAAGCCCCAAACATCAAATGGCTCAATAACAAAAGAATAGTTCATAGGAATTTCTTGACGTGTACTAATATTACCATTTCTTTGGCATTCATCACAAGACAAGACAAACTTACGAGCATCTTTGAAGAGAGTAGGCCAATAAAAAACGGATTGCAATACCTTATGTGCAGTTCTGTCTCCACCGTGGTGTCCTCCATATGGTTCGGAGTGACACTTGCGTAGGATCTGTTCCTGTTCATGATTAGGTACGCAACGTCTAATAACACCATCCACTCCTTCTTTATAAAGGTGTGGGTCATCCCAGAAGTAATGTCTTAAATCATAAAAGAACTTTTTCTTTTGCTGGTATGTGAAACTAGGTGGTATAAATTTAGCAACAATGTAATTAGCATAATCAGCATACCAAGGAGCAGTACGAGAAGCATTAATGACCGCTAGTTGTTCATCAGGAAAGCTATCATCAATAGGTAGTGGGTCATCAAGAACATTCTCTAACCTAGACAAGTTGTCTGCAACGGGGTTCTCAGCTCGCTTTCTATCAATAATATGCAAATCAAATTCTTGGAGCAAGAGAACCCATCTAATAAGTCTAGGCTTAGCATCTTTCTTTTCCATAAGATATTTAATAGCAGCATGATCAGTGTGAATAGTAACTTTGGAATCAACAATATAAGGTCTGAACTTATCACAAGCAAATACAACTGCTAAGAATTCTTTTTCAGTAGTAGCATAGTTTCTTTGGGCAGTGTCAAGAGTTTCACTAGCATACTGGATAACATTCAATTTCTTATCAACTCTCTGTCCTAGAACAACACCTACAGCATAATCACTAGCATCACACATAATTTCAAAGGGTAAATTCCAATCAGGTGGCTGAACAATAGGTGCAGTAATCAAAGCTTTCTTAAGTATTTCAAATGCTTCTACACAATCATCATCAAATATAAAAGGAATATCTTTTTGCAATAAATTAGTCAGATGCCTAGAGATTTTAGAAAAGTCCTTAATGAACCTCCTGTAAAAACCGGCATGACCAAGGAAACTTCTTATACCTTTTATGTCCTTGGGACATGGCATCTTTTCAATAGCATCAACTTTAGCTTTATCAACTTCGATACCTCTCTCGGAAATCTTATGCCCCAAGACAATGCCTTCATTAACCATAAAGTGGCACTTTTCCCAATTCAAGACAAGACTAGTGTCTTCACATCTCTACAAAACTCGATCAAGGTTGCTTAAGCAGACATCAAAATAGGATCCATAAATGGAGAAATCATCCATTAATACCTCACAAATCTTTTCACAGAAGTCATAGAATATAGCCATCATGCATCTTTGAAAGGTAGCAGGTGCATTACATAAACCAAAAGGCATACGTCTATAAGCAAAAGTACCGAAAGGGCAAGTAAAAGTAGTTTTTGACTGATCCTCCGCTGATACAGGTATTTGAGAGAAACCAGAATAACCATCTAGAAAGCAGAAATGTGTGTGTTTGGATAGTCTTTCTAGCATTTGATCAATAAAGGGTAAAGCTTAATGATCTTTCTTAGTAGCTTTATTAATTTACAGAAATCAATTACCATCCTATAACCTGTAATAATTATTTGCGGGATCAATTCATCTTTATCATTAGGAACGACAGTAATACCTCCCTTTTTAGGAACACAATGGACAGGACTTACCCATTCACTATCAGCAACAGGATAAATTATACCTGCCTCAAGGAGTTTTAGTATCTCCTTTCTTACCACTTCTTTCATCTTAGGATTTAAGAGTCGTTGAGGATCTCTAACTGGTTTGGCATCTTTCTCCACTTTAATTTTGTGTTGGCATAGAGTGGGACTAATGCCCTTAAGATCATCCAGAGTATATCCAATAGTAGCACGGTGCTTTTTCAGAGTTTTCAATAATCTTTCTTCTTCTTGCTCTGAAAGGTTAGCACTAATATTAACAGGATATATTTTCTTTTCATATAAGCATACTTAAGTTTATCAGGTAATGGTTTGAGCTCAAACACGGGATCACCCTTGGGTGGAGGGGGATCCCCTAGGATTTCAACAGGTAGGTTGTATTTCAGAATAGGACCCTGTTGAAGGAATACTTTATCTATTTCACTTCTTTCATCCATAAACATATCATTTTCATGGTCTAGCAAATATTGTTCTAATGGATCAGTAGGAGGTACAACAATAGAAGCAAGACCAATAATCTCATCCTTACTAGGTGATTCTTTATCACGGGGTTGTCTACGAAGCTTAGCAAAATTAAAGTCATGAGACATATCCCCTAAGCCAATTGTAACAATATCCTTTTCACAATCAATCCTAGCATTAACAGTATTCAAGATGGGTCTACCAAATATAATGGGACAAAAGTCATCTTGTGGGGAACCAAGAACAAGGAAATCAGCAGGATATTTGACTTTCCCACATAAGACATCAACATCTCTAACAATCCCAATTGGTGAAATAGTATCCCTATTGGCAAGCTTAATAGTAACATCAATACCTTCTATTTCAGCGGGTGCAATATCATGCATAATTTCCTTATATAGGGAATGGGGTATTGCACTAGCGCTAGCACCCATATCACATAAGCCATTATAACAATGATCTCCTATTTTAACAGAAATAACAGGCATGCCTACAACAGGTCTATGTATTTTCGCATCGGGTTTAGCAATGTTAGCAGCCTCACCATAGTAATAAATAACATGCCCATCTATATCATCATCCAAGAGATCTTTAACCATAAGAATACTAGGTTCAACTTTAATTTGCTTAGGAGGTGTATATGTTCTAGTATTACTCTTACGAACAACAGTTGAAGTTTTAGCATGATCCTTTATCCTAACAGGGAAAGGAGGTTTCTCAACATAAGTAGTAGGAACAATAGGATCATCATAAGTGATAGTCTTTTCTTCAACTGTAATAGGTGCAACTAATTTTACTTTGATGGGAGGATTATATTTAAACCACTTCTCCTTAGGGAGATCAACGTGAGCAGCAAAAGATTCACACAAAGAAGCTACTATCTCAGAGTCAAGTCCATATTTAGCGCTAAATCCATGAAAAGCATCGGTATCCATAAAAGATTTAACACAATCAAACTTAGGTGTTATACCTGACTCCTTACCATCGTTGGAACCCCAATCTTCAGAGTTGTGTTTAATTCTTTCCAATAAGTCCCACTTGAATTCAGTAGTCTTCAGCATATAAGAACCAGCATAGGAAGTATCGAGCATGGTGCGATCATTGAGAGAAAGCCGAGCATAATTTTTTTGAATAATCATTTCTCTTGAGAGCTCATGATTGCGGCATGAATATAACATTGACTTAAGCCTACCCCAAGCTTGAGCGATGCTTTCTCCTTCGCGAGGCCGGAAATTATATATGTAATTGCGATCACGATGAACAAGATGCATAGGATAGAACTTCTGGTGAAATTCCAACTTCAATCGTTTATAGTTCCAAGATCCCGTATCATCACATAGCCTATACCATGTCAATGCATCTCCCTTCAAAGATAAAGGGAAGACCTTCCTTTTGACAACATCATCGGGAATACCTGCAAGCTTAAATAATCCACAAACTTCATCCAGAAAGATAAGGTGTAAATCGGGATGCAATGTTCCATCTCCTACAAAGGGATTAGCTAGCAGTTTCTCCATCATACCCGAAGGAATCTCAAAGTAAATATTTTTAGTAGGTTCAGTAGGTTGAGGAGAAACTATTTACTCTACTGGTCAGGGTGAAGATACCCCAAACAAGCCCCTCAAAGGATTAGTTTCCATAGTAACAAGTGACTGAAAATTTCAGCACACTATATAAATGTTTCCTTACCAAGTTCCACTCACCAAAGGCGCTTCACCCCCAGCAACGGCGCCAGAAAAGAGTCTTGATGACCCACAAGTGTAGGGCTTCTCTCATACTCCTTTTTATAATTAAGAGTGTCGAACCCAACGAGGAGTATAAAGAAATGACAAGCGGTTTTCAGTAAGGTAATCTCTGCAAGCACTGAAATTGTAGGTAACAGATAGTTTTGTGATAAGATAATTTGTAACGAGTAATAAGCAATGAAAGTAAATAAAGTGCAGCAAGGTGGCCCAATCCTTTTTGTAGCAAAGGACAAGCCTGGATAATTTCTTAAAATGAGAAAAGCGCTCCCGAGGACACATAGGAATTATCGTCAAGCTAGTTTTCATAACGCTCATATGATTCGCATTCGGTACTTTGATAATTTGATATGTGGGTGGACCGGTGCTTGGGTACTACCCTTACTTGGACAAGCATCCCACTTATGATTAACCCCTATTGCAAGCATCCGCAACTACAAAATAAGTATTAAGGTAAACCTAACCATATCATGAAACATATGGATCCAAATCAGCCCCTTACGAAGCAACGCATAAACTAGGGTTTAAGCTTCTGTCACTCTAGCAACCCATCATCTACTTATTACTTCCCAATGCCTTCCTCTAGGCCCAAATAATGGTGAAGTGTCATGTAGTCGGCGTTCATATAACACCACTAGAGGAGAGACAACATACATCTCATCAAAATATTGAACGAATACCAAATTCACATGACTATTAATAGCAAGACTTCACCCATGTCCTCAGGAACAAATGTAACTACTCACAAAGCATATTCATGTGCATGATCAGAGGAGTATTAATATGCATTAAGGATCTGAACATATGATCTTCCACCAAGTAAACCAATTAGCATCAACTACAATGAGTAATCAACACTACTAGCAACCCACATGTACCAATTTGTGGTTTTGATACAAGATTGGATACAAGAGATCAACTAGGGTTTTGAGAGGAGATGGTGCTGGTGAAGATGTTGATGGAGATTGACCCCCTCCCGATGAGAGGATCATTGGTGATGATGATGGCGATGATTTCCCCCTCCCAGAGGGAAGTTTCCCCATCAGAACAGCTCCGCCGGAGCCCTAGATTGATTCCACCAAGGTTCCACCTCGTGGCGGCGGAGTTTCGTCCCGTAAGCTTGCCTCTGATTTTTTTCCAGGGCGAAAGCCTTCATATAGCAGAAGATGGGCACCAGAGGGCCAACATGGGGCCCAAGAGACAGGGGGCGCGCCCAGTAGGGGGGGCGCCCCCACCCTCCTGGCCAGGGTGTGGGCCCCCTTCGGGTACTTTCTTTGCCCAAAAATTCTTATTAATTCCAAAATTGACTTTCGTGGAGTTTCAGGACTTTTGGAGCTGTGCAGAATAGGTTTCCAATATTTGCTCCTTTTCCAGCCAGAATCCCAGCTGCCGACATTCTCCCTCTTCATGGTAATCCTTGTAAAATAAGCGAGAATAGCCATAAGTATTGTGACATAATGTGTAATAACAACCCATAATGTAATAAAGTTGATCTAAAAGCATGATGCAAAATGGACGTATCAATCATCATCATCAACCATCCTCCATCACCAATTTCATGATGCTCACCGCGGTGCGTGAGTAATCCTATCGTAGGCTTGCTAGACGGTGATAGTTTGGATGATATTTACCATGTAATCGAGTTAGTTTTGTTAGGGTTTGATCCCTAGTATCCATTATGTTCTAAGATTGATGTTGTTATGACTTTGCCATGCTTAATGCTTGTCACTAGGGCCCGAGTGCCATGATTTCAGATCTGAACCTATTATGTTTTCATGAATATATGTGAGTTCTTGATCCTATCTTGCAAGTCAATAGTCACCTACTACGTGTTATGGTCCGGCAAACTCCGGGGTGACAATAGTCGGGACACTTCCCGGTGATGGTCCGGTACTCTATTAAAAGGAGGCCTTAATATCCCTTAGTTTCCAATAGGACCCCTCTGCCACGGGAGGGTAGGACAAAAGATGTCATGCAAGTTCTTTACCATAAGCACGTATGACTATATTCGGAATACATGTCTACATTACATTGATGAACTGGAGGTAATTCTGCTTCACCCTATGTTATAACTGTTGCATGATGAATCGCATCCGACATAATTATCCATCATTGATCAATTGCCTACGAGCTTTTCACATATTGATCTTTGCTTAGTTACTTCTCCGTCGCCACTGTTATGATTACTACAAAACTGCTACTGTTACTTTTGCCACCGTTACCGTTACATCCATACTACTTTGCTACTAAATACTTTGCTGCAGATATTAAGTCTTTCAGGTGTGGTTGAATTGACAACTCAGTTGCTAATACTTGAGAATATTCTTTGGCTCCCCTTGTGTCGAATCAGAAAATTTGGGTTGAATACTCTACCCTCAAAAACTGTTGCGATCCCCTATACTTGTGGGTTATCAAACATCTCTATGTTGATCATATCTACTATATGACTCATGTTCGACCTTTTGGTCTCCAGTGTTCTGAGACCATGTTTGTACATGCTAGGCTCGTCAAGTTTAACCCAAGTATTCTGCATATGCAAAACTGTCTTACACACGTTGTATGTGAATGTAGAGTCTATCATGCCCGATCATCACGAGGTGCTTCGAAACAATGAACTTTGGCAATGGTGCATACTCAGGGAGAACACTTTTATCTTGAAATTTAGTAAAGGGGTCATCTTATAATGCCACTGACGTTCTAAGCAAAATAAGATGCATAAAGGATAAACTTCACATGCAATCAAAATATGTGACATGATACAGCCATCATCATCTTGTGCTTTTGATCTCCATCTCCAAAGCATCGTCATGATCTCCATCGCCACTGGCCCGATACCTTGATCTCCATCGTTTCGTCGGGGTCTGATGACCCAGAAGTGTAGGGGATCTATTGTAGTCCTTTCGATAAGTAAGAGTGTCGAACCCAACGAGGAGCAGAAGGAAATGATAAGCAGTTTTCAGTAAGGTTTTCTGCAAGAACTGAAATTCTAGGTGATAGATAGTTTTATGATAAGATAAATAGTAACGAGTAACAAGCAAATAAAGTAAATAAGGTGCAGCAAGGTGGCCCAATCCTTTGTGTAGAAAAGGATAAGCCTGGACAATTTCTAATAATGAGAAAGGAGCTCCCGAGGACACATTGGGAATTATCGTCAAGCTAGTTTTCATCACGTTCATATGATTCACGTTCGGTACTTTGATAATTTGATATGTGGGTGGACCGGTGCTTGGGTACTGCCCTTACTTGGACAAGCATCCCACTTATGATTAACCCCTATTGCAAGCATCCACAACTACAACAAAAGTATTAAGGTAAACCTAACCATAGCATGAAACATATGGATCCAAATCAGCCCCTAACGAAGCAAGGCATAAACTAGGGTTTAAGCTTCTATCACTCTAGCAACCCATCATCTACTTATTACTTCCCTATTCCCTCCTCTAGCCCAATAATGGTGAAGTGTCGTGTAGTCGACGTTCACATGACACCACTAGAGGAGAAGACAACATACATCTCATCAAAATATCGAACGAATACCAAATTCACATGACTACTAATAGCAAGACTTCACCCATGTCCTCAGGAACAAACGTAACTACTCACAAAGCATATTCATGTTCATAATCAGAGGTGTAATAATATGCATTAAGGATCTGAACATATGATCTTCCACCAAGTAAACCAATAAGTATCAACTACAAGGAGTAATCAACACTACTAGCAACCCACAGGTACCAATTTGTGGTTTTGGATACAAGATTGGATACAAGAGATGAACTAGGGTTTGAGAGGAGATGGTGCTGGTGAAGATGTTGATGGAGATTGACCCCCTCCTGATGAGAGGATCGTTGGTGATGACGTTGGTGGTGATTTCCCCCTCCCGGAGGGAAGTGTCCCTGGTAGAACAGCTCTGCCAGAGCCCTAGATTGGTTCTGCCAAGGTTCCGCCTCGTGGCGGTGGAGTTTCGTCCCGTAAGCTTGCCCACGATTTTTTCCAGGGTAAAAGTGATGATATAGCAGAAGATGGATGCCGGAGGCCCACCAGGGGGCAGGAGATAGGGGGTGCGCCCTATAGGGGGGGCGTGCCCTTGTCTCCTGGACAGGGTGTGGCCCCCCTGGCCTATTTCTTTCGCTCAGAAATTCTTATAAATCCCAAAAAGTTGTTTTGTTGAGTTTCATGACTTTTGGAGTTGTGCAGAATAGGTTTCCAACGTTTGCTCCTTTTCCAGCCAGAATTCCAGCTGCCGGCACCCCCCCCCCCTCTTCATGGTAAACCTTGTAAAATAAGAGAGAATAACCATAAGTAATGAGATATATTGTGTAATAACAGCCCATAATGCAATAAATATTGATATAAAAGCATGATGCAAAATGGACGTATCAACTCCTCCAAGCTTAGACCTCGCTTGTCCTCAAACGCAAGCCGAAATCGAAAAATATGTCCACATTTTTAGAGATAGAGGTGTCGATAAAAATAAAATACGGACACGAGGGCATCATGATCAATCTAATAACAGCAACATATGTAGATTTTGTCATATGATTTCCTATGCTCAAGTAACAATCAATCACAATGTCATGTATGGTTCAGAAATTTCATTGGGAACTAACAAACATAATCTCAGTCATTGAAGCAATTGCAATTTATCGTAACATTAGAAAGAGTCAATAAGAGCTTTCCAGCAAGTCCACATACTCAACTATCATATAGTATTCTACAATTGCTAACACTCAGGCAATACTTGTGGTTATGGAGTTTTAGACGGATACTGAGAAAGATAGGGGCTTATTGTGTTGCCTCCCAAGTCCCAACGTATTCACCTTTAGGTGATGTCAACAATAATAGCCCATGCTAATGAACATCCAATTGGATATGTATATCATGATCTTTCAAACACGAAGAGCTTGCCAAAGGATAAAATGAAAAAGGGAAAGGTGGAGATCACCTTGACTCAAGCGCAAAATAAAAGCATAAAGTAAGAACATGAAGTAAAAGATAGGTCCTTCGCAGAGGGAAGTAGAGGTTGTCATGCGCTTTTAGGGTTGATGCATAAAATCTTAATGCAAGAGAACGTCACTTTATATTGCCCCTTGTATGTGGACCTTTATTATGCAGTCCGTCGCTTTTATTACTTCCACAACAAGTTCGTACAAAGCTTATTTTCTCCGGACTAATAAGTTATACATAATTAGAGAGCAATTTTTATTGCTTTCACCGATGACAACTTACTTGAAGGATCTTACTCAATCCATAGGTAGATATGGTGGACTCTCATGGCAAGACTGGGTTTAAGGGTATTTGGAAGCACAAGTAGAATTTTACTTGGTGCTAGGAATTTGGCTATCATGAGGGTGAAAGGCAAGCTCAACATGTTTGGAAGGTCAATGACAACATACCTTAACTGAGATGTGAGAAAACATAAACCATTACGTTGTCTTCCTTGTCCACCATCAACTCTTTTAGCATGTTATACTTAATGAGTGCTCCCAATCATAAAAGATGTCCAAGATAGTGTATTTATATGTGAACCTCTCTTCCCTTATTACTTCCTATTAATTGCAACGATGACCAAGGCTACGTTCATCAACTCCCAACAATTTTTATGCCTCGTACTTTCTATATGTGAAGTTATCACTATCCATAAGATTAATATGAACTCTTTTATTCTTTCTACTTTCTCAAGATCATAGCACATAGCAAAGCCCTTGACTCAACACTAATCTTTATTATAGATAGCTCGCGGACTCGAATACAAAAAGAGATCACAAAGCAAAATTCAAACTACTTGATATCAAAACTTCAATCTACTAGATCAAGATACTACTAAAAGGATCAAACTAAATAAAGCGGTAAAGATAGGAGTGTGATGGTGATACGATACCGGGGCACCTCCCCCAAGCTTGGCAGTTTCCAAGGGGGAGTGCCCATACCCATGTGATTATGTCCTCGGAGGTGATGGAGGTGGTGATGATGACGTTGGATAATCGCACATTGAGCGTAAAAGCTCCTCCAACTTGCGGATAATGCCCTTTAACCCAACAATATGATCCTTCAACAGAATATTCTCCTGCGTGAGATACTTGTTCTGTATGTGAGCTAACTCAATCATCTTGAAAGCTTCAATCTCTGTTGGAGTAAAGAGGTTAGGTAAAGGTTGAGGGATATCTTCTTCTTTCACCGTCGGAGCTTGAACCTCCATGGCTTCCTTGATCCCTTCATCCTTGTTGATCTCTTCTGGTTCTTCTCTTTTCAGCTCTATCTTCAAAAGCCAAGCATCCTTGTCTTCATTGTTGGAGGAGGGTGAAGTCATGGTGCTCTAAATCTGCAACGGAAACAACTCGAAACGAAAACAGAGGATATTTGCGTGATAGGGTGGTCAAAACCTTCGGGAGTATATATAATGAATTTTTACCGACCAAAATATGTAAAGTGCAAGAAAACGGAGTCCGGGAGGCACACGAGGTGCTCACGAGACAGGGGGCGCGCCCTACAGGGGGGCGCCCTCCACTCTCGTGGGAGCCTTGTGTCCCTTTCGGAATACTTCTTTCTTCCTAAAATTCTTAAATATTCCAAAACTGATAAAAATTGCCATTGGAGTTGTTTTGGAGTTGGTTTACTTACCATACCACATACCTATGCCTTTTTGGAGTCTGGAACATTCTGGAAAGTGTCCCTTATGTATTCCTCATGGGTTACAGTTTCAATAATATTAGTTTCAACATTGATAGGATTACCTGAAATATAATGTTTAATTCTTTGACCGTTTACCACCCTAGTATTTGTGCCTTCGAAGTTATTGATTTTTATGGCACCAGAATGATAGACCTCCTTGATAACGTAGGGACCTTCCCATTTTGAGAGAAGTTTTCCTGCAAAAAATCTTAAGTGAGAGTTGAATAATAACACATAATCTCCTACGTTAAACTCACGCTTTTGTATCCTCTTATCATGCCAGCGTTTGACTTTTTCTTTGAAAAGCTTGGCATTCTCATAGGCTTGGGTTCTCCATTCATCAAGTGAGCTAATATCAAATAACCTCTTCTCACCGGCAAGTTTGAAGTCATAATTGAGCTCTTTAATAGCCCAATATGCTTTTGTTCCAGTTCAAGAGGTAAATGACATGCTTTTCCATAAACCATCTTATAAGGAGACATGCCCATAGGATTTTTGTATGCAGTCCTATAAGCCCATAATGCATCAGCAAGTTTTTTGGACCAATTCTTTCTAGATCTATTCATAGTCTTTTGCAAAATTAATTTGAGCTCTCTATTGCTCAACTCTACTTGACCACTAGACTGCAGATGATAAGGAGATGCTATTCTATGATTGACAGCATACTTAGCAAGCATCTTACGGAAAGCACCATGAATAAAATGTGAGCCACCATCAGTCATAAGATATCTAGGGACTCCAAACCTCGGAAAATAACTTCTTGAAGCATTTTAATAGAAGTGTTATGATCAGCACTACTAGTTGGAATAGCTTCTACCCACTTAGTAACGTAATCAACAGTAACTAAAATATGTGTATAACCATTAGAGGCAGGAAAAGGTCCCATATAGTCAAAGCCCCAAACATCAAACGGTTCAATAACAAGAGAATAATTCATAGGCATTTCTTGACGTCTACTAATGTTACCTATTCTTTGACATTCATCACAAGATAAGACAAACTTACGAGCATCTTTGAAGAGAGTAGGCCAATAAAAACCAGATCGTAGTACCTTGTGTGCAGTTTTATCTCCAGCGTGGTGTCCTCCATAAGATTCAGAGTGACACTTGCGTAGGATCTGTTCCTGTTCATGCTCAGGCACACAACATCTAATAACACCATCTACTCATTCTTTATAAAGGTGTGGATCATCCCAGAAGTAATGTCTTAAATCATAAAAGAACTTTTTCTTTTGCTGGTATGTGAAACTAGGCGATAAATATTTAGCAACAATGTAATTAGCATAATCAGCATACCAAGGAGCAGTACGAGAAGCATTGACGACCGCTAATTGTTCATCAGGGAAGCTATCATTAATAGGCAGTGGGTCATAAAGAACATTCTCTAACCTAGACAAGTTATCTGCAACAGGGTTCTCAGCTCCCTTTCTATCAATAATGTGCAAATCAAACTCTTGGAGCAAGAGAACCCATCTAATGAGTCTAGGCTTAGCATCATTCTTTTCCATAAGATATTTAATAGCAGCATGATCAGTGTGAATAGTAACTTTGGAATCAACAATATAAGGTCTGAACTTATCACATGCAAACACAACTGCTAAGAACTCTTTTTTAGTAGTAGGATAATTTCTCTGGGCAGTATTAAGAGTCTTACTAGCATACTGGATAACATTCAATTTCTTATCAACTCTTTGCCCTAAAACAGCACCTACAGCATAATCACTAGCATCGCACATAATTTCAAAAGGTAAATTCCAATCAGGTGGCTGAACAATAGGTGAAGTGATCAAAGCTTTCTTAAGCACTTCAAACGCTTCTACACAATCATCATCAAAGACAAAAGGAATATCTTTTTGCAATAAATTAGTCAGAGGCCTAGAGATTTTAGAGAAGTCCTTAATGAACCTCCTATAAAAATCGACATGACCAAGGAAACTTCTTATACCTTTTATGTCCTTGGGACATGGCATCTTTTCAATAGCATCAACTTTGGCTTTATCAACTTCAATACCTCTCTCGGAGATCTTGTGCCCCAAGACAATGCCTTCGTTAAGCATAAAGTGACACTTTTCCCAATTCAGGACGAGACTAGTGTCTTCGCATCTCTGCAAAACTCGATCAAGGTTGCTCAAACTATCATCAAAAAGAGGATCCATAGACAGAGAAGTCATCCATGAATACCTCACAAATCTTTTCACAAAAATCAGAGAATATAGCCATCATGCATCTTTGAAAGGTAGCAGGTGCATTACATAAACCAAAAGGTATACGTCTATAAGCAAAAGTACCAAAAGGGAAAGTAAAATTAGTTTTAGATTGATCCTTCGCTGACATAGGTATCTGAGAGAAACCAGAATAACCATCTAGAAAGCAAAAATGTGCGTATTTGGATAGCCTTTCTAGCATTTGATCAATAAAAGGTAAAGGGTAATGATCTTTCTTAGTAGCTTTATTTAACTTACAAAAATCGATTACCATCCTATAACCTGTAATAATTCTTTGAGGGATCAATTCATCTTTATCATTAGGAACGACGGCAATACCTCCCTTTTTAGGGACACAATGGACAGGGCTTACCCATTCACTATCAGCAACGGGATAAATAATACCTGCCTCAAGCAGCTTTAGTATCTCCTTTCTTACCACTTCTTTCATTTTTGGATTTAGTCGTCGTTGAGGATCTCTAACTGGTTTAGTATCTTTCTCCACTGAAATCTTGTGTTGACATAACGTGGGACTAATGCCCTTAAGATCATCCAGAGTATATCCAATAGCTGCTCGGTGCTTCTTCAGAGTTTTCAATAATCTTTCTTCTTCTTTCTCTGGAAGGTTAGCACTAATAATAACAGGATATATTTCTTTTTCATCAAGATAAGCATACTTAAGATTATCAGGTAATGGTTTGAGTGTATCAGGTAATGGTTTGAGTTCAAACACGGGATCATCCTTGGGTGGAGGGGGATCCCCAAGAATTTCAATGGGAAGGTTATGTTTCAGCATAGGTTCCTGATTAAGGAACACCTCATCTATTTATTCCCTTTCCTTAATAAACATATCATTTTCATGGTCTAGCAAATATTGTTCTAACGGATCAGTTGGAAGAACAACAATGGAAGCAAGACCGATAATCTCATCCTTACTAGGTGGTTCCCTTTCACGAGGTTGTCTACTAAACTTAGCGAAATTAAACTCATGAGACATACCATCTATGCCAATAGTGACAATATTCTTTTCACAATTAATCTTAGCACTAGCAGTATTCAAGAAGGGTCTACCAAAAATAATGGGACAAAAGGCATCTTGTGGGGAAGCAAGAACAAGAAAATCAGCAGGATATTTAACCTTCTCACACAAAACTTCAACATCTCTAACAATCCCAACAGGTTTAATGGTATCCCTATTAGCAAGCCTAATAGTAACATCAATGTCTTTTAATTCAACGGGTGCAATGTCGTGCATAATTTCTTTATATAAATCATAAGGGATAGCGCTGGCACTAGCACCCATATCACATAAGCCATGATAACAACAATCTCCTATTTTAACAGAAATAGCAGGCGTGCCTACGACAGGTCTACGTGTTTTAGTGTCTGGCCTAGCAATATTAGCAGTCGCACCACAGAAAGAAATAACATGCCCATCTAAGTCCTCATCCAAGAGATCTTTAACCATAGAAATACTAGGTTCAACATTAATTTGCTCAGGAGGTGTATAAGTCCTAGTATTACTCTTACGAACAGCAGTCGAAGCTTTAGCATGATCCTTTATCCTAACGGGGAAAGGAGGTCTTTCAACATAAGTAGTAGGAACAATAGGATCACTATAGGTAATAGTCTTTTCTTCGACTGTAATAGGTGCAACTACTTTCACTTCAACAGGAGGATTATATTTAAACCACTTCTCTTTAGGGAGATAAGCATGAGTAGCAAAAGTTTCACAAAAAGTAGCTACTATCTCAGAGTCAAGTCCATACTTGGCGCTAAATCCACGAAAAGCATCGGTACCCATAAAATATTTAACACAATCGAACTTAGGTGTCATACCTGACTACTTACCATCGTCGGAACCCCAATCTTCAGAGTTGCGTTTAATTCTTTCCAATAAGTCCCATTTGAAATCAATAGTCTTCAGCATATAAGAACCAGCACATGAAGTATCGAGCAGGTTGCGATTATCAAGAGAAAGCCGAGCATAAAAATTCTGAATAATCATTTCCCAAGAGAGCTCATGATTGGGGCATGAATATACCATTGACTTGCCTCCCCCAAGCTTGAGCGATGCTTTCTCCTTCGCAAGGCCAGAAATTATATATGTAATTACGATCACGATGAACAAGATGCATAGGATAGAACTTCTGGTGAAATTCCAACTTCAATCGCTTATAATTCCAAGATCTCGTATCATCACATAGCCTATACCATGTCGATGCATCTCCCTTCAAAGATAAAGGGAAGACCTTCCTTTTGACAACATCATCGGGAATACCTACAAGCTTAAATAATCCACAAACTTCATCCACAAAGATAAGGTGTAAATCGGGATGCAATGTTCCATCTCCTGCAAATGGATTAGCTAGTAGTTTCTCTATCATACCCGAAGGAATATCAAAGTGAATATTTTCATAAAGTTCATTAGGTTGAGGAGCAACTCTTTGCTCTTCTGGTTGGGGTGAAGATACCCCAAACAAGCCCCTCTAAGGATTAGTTTCCATAGTGACAAGTAACAGAAAATTCCAGCACACTATATAAATGTTTACTTACCAAGTTCCACTCACCAAAAGCGCTACGCTCCCCGGCAACGGCGCCAGAAAAGAGTCTTGATGACCCACAAGTGTAGGGGATCTATCGTAGTCCTTTCGATAAGTAAGAGTGTCGAACCCAACGAGGAGCAGAAGGAAATGGTAAGCGGTTTTCAGTAAGGTTTTCTGCAAGCACTGAAATTGTAGGTGATAGATAGTTTTATGATAAGATAAATAGTAACGAGTAACAAGCAAATAAAGTAAATGATGTGCAGCAAGGTGGCCCAATCCCTATTGCAAGCATCCACAACTACAACAAAAGTATTAAGGTAAACCTAACCATAGCATGAAACATATGGATCCAAATCAGCCCCTAACGAAGCAACGCATAAACTAGGGTTTAAGCTTCTTTCACTCTAGCAACCCAGCATCTACTTATTACTTCCCTATGCCCTCCTCTAGGCCCAATAATGGTGAAGTGTCGTGTAGTCGACGTTCACATGACACCACTAGAGGAGAAGACAACATACATCTCATCAAAATATCAAACGAATACCAAATTCACATGACTACTAATAGCAAGACTTCACCCATGTCCTCAGGAACAAACGTAACTACTCACAAAGCATATTCATGTTCATAATCAGAGGTGTAATAATATGCATTAAGGATCTGAACATATGATCTTCCACCATGTAAACTAATAAGTATCAACTACAAGGAGTAATCAACACTACTAGCAACCCACAGGTACCAATTTGTGGTTTTGGATACAAGATTGGATACAAGAGATGAACTAGGGTTTGAGAGGAGATGGTGCTGGTGAAGATGTTGATGGAGATTAACCCCCTCCCGATGAGAGGATCGTTGGTGATGACGTTGGTGATGATTTCCCCCTCCCGGAGGAAAGTGTCCCCGGCTGAACAGCTCTGCCAGAGCCCTAGATTGGTTCCGCCAAGGTTCCGCCTCGTGGCGGCAGAGTTCCGTCCCGTAAGCTTGCCCACTATTTTTTCCAGGGTAAAAGTGATGATATAGAAGAAGATGGACGCCGGAGGCCCACCAGGGGGCCCAGGAGATAGTGTGCCTCCCCTTGGCCTATTTCTTTCGCTCAGAAATTCTTATAAATCCCAAAAAGTTGTTTCGTGGAGTTTCAGGACTTTTGGAGTTGTGCAGAATAGGTTTCCAATGTTTTCTCCTTTTCCAGCCAGAATTCTAGCTGCCAGCATTCCCCCTCTTCATGGTAAACCTTGTAAAATAAGAGAGAATAGCCATAAGTAATGAGATAAATTGTGTAATAACAGCCCATAATGCAGTAAATATTGATATAAAAGCATGATGCAAAATGGACGTATCAGGGTCGTCTCGCCAACTATTGCTTCTACAACTATTGCTAACGCATAGAGATAAAGTAAAGAAATTACATGGCGCTTGCATTTCATACAATAATTAAGAGACAACCCTAAGGCTCCTGCCGGTTGTCGATATTACAAAACATGATCATCTCATACAACAAAGTATCACATCATGTCTTGCCCATATCATATCACAACATGCCCTACAGAAACAAGTTAGACGTCCTCTACTTTGTTGTTGCAAGTTTTACGTGGTTGTTACGAGCTTCTACCAAGAACCGTTCTTAACTACGCAAAACCACAATGGTGATTATCAAGTTTGCTGTTTTAACCTTCTTCAAGGACCGGCTGTAGTCAAATTCGATTCAACTAAAGTAGGAGAAATAGATACCCGCCTCCGACTCGGTTTTTTCTTGGGCTTTACACGTACACTTCATCAAACTGGACACTAAAAAGCCCAATAGGTAAGGTCCATCGTTTCAGCCTTCCCTTCCATTGGCGATGCCATGGGCAAATCCTATTTGACGCTGCAGGCGCCCGTTAATGTGTATTTTGTAAACGGGTGCCTGCAGCGCCCCGCGCTGGGCCGTCCCATATAGGAGTTTTTTCTTCTGTGTTTCTTCTGTGGTTTTAATCCGCCAAAAAGAGTGCGCTCGCGGATACTCGAACCAACAACCACTCTCTTCAGTATATACTGGTGCAACCACCCCGTCAATCACTTGAATGTGGTTAATTAGAACCTTTCCTTCCCCTTATTCTTTCGGTTCCGTTTCTTTAGTTTTTTTCATTTTATTTCGTTTTGCTTTTTCCTTTTTGTTTCCTTTTTCTTTTCTTTTTTCATCTTCGTGGGACAATAAATTATCTTGCACATACATGAACTTTTTCGTCAAATCGATGAACTAATTTTGAAATTATATGAACTTTTTCAAATTCAATGAACCTTTTCAAATTCAATGAACTTTTCTTTCAAATTGATGAACTATTTTTTCAAATATTTGTGTAGTTTTTTAAATCCATTAACTTTTTTTCATTTTTCTGATGAACTGTTTTCAAATCGGTGAACTTTTTCTTCAAATCCGCTGAACTTTTTTCAAAATTGATGAACTTTTTTTCGGATTCGATGAACTTTTTCTAATTATAATGAACTTTTCTCAAATTCGATGAACTTTTCTCAGATTCGATGAACTTTTTCCAATTATGATGAACTTTTCTCAAATTTGATGAACTTTTTTTCTGATTCGATGAACTTTCTTCAATTTCAATGAAATCTTTTCCAAATTTGATGAACTCTTATCAAATTTGATGAACTTCTGTTCAAAATCAATGATTTATTTTCAATTATTTTAAACTTTTTTCAAATCTGATGAACTTCTTTTCGAATTTGTGATTTTTTTCAAAAATTCATCAAATTTGAAAAAAAATGTCATCAACAAATGACAAAAGTTCATCGGTTTGAAAAGGGTTCACGAATATGAATTTTTTTATCAAGTAAGGAAGAATAAAAAACCAGAAAACTAAAAATGAAGTAAAGGAAAAAAAGGAAAGAAGGTAAAGGAGGGAAAGAAGGGAAAGGAAGGAAAGAAAGGAAATAAGGGAAAGAAGGTAAAGCAAAGAAGAAAGAATATAAAAAGGTAACAAAGTTATAGTTCAAACCCGCGCAAGGGGCCGAGCGGTTAGCGCAACGTAGAACAATACATGAGGTCGCAGGTTCGATACATTCGCTGGCTCTAACTTTTTCCCTTAATTCCCTTTTGCGCGCGCGCCCGTATTGGGCCAGCCCAAGAGCGCAACTGCGTGGGCGCCAAAACTCCTAGTTGGCGCTGAAGGCGCTGACTAGGAGCTCCCAGTGCCATGACCCAACACATTTATCATCTCCCTAATTAGCAGATGGTAACTCCTTGGCGTTTGGCCTCTCGAATCGAACCAGCGTGAGCGCTAATTAACTCCTTGGTCAATTGATTGCCCATAAATCTCTTCATCTCTATATAAGTATTTAGGACTAGCCGGTTGTCTATGGAAGACGCTACCTCCGCCGCACAGCCATCGCCTGAGGCGTTGCCCTCATCTCCTACCCAACCGTGGTTGGCGACTCCCCGCTCCGCAGGACTCCGTTAGAGGTACGTAGCAGTGGTGCGTGGCGGCATTAGGGTAGGGCCACAATGACACTGGTGTCCATGATGTCACACATGTGACGTCCAGATCATGCCGAAGGAGGCGGCGAAGAGGCGCATAGGGGTGATCGAGTGGATCAGCGCCACCTCATCACAAGGTAATCGCCATCTTTTTTTCGCGACTGGAAATCTTTTTGTGATCGATGTTCTTGGTTTGCAGTTCATCTCTCCCTCCCTCTCTTCTATGCATCGGCAGATGCCTTCGGATCTTTGCTATCCGACGGCTATGACTCCGCATCCGACCCCGCCAGCCCTCGCAATCGCTAGAATCGACGGCAAGGAGCTGTGATGATCCCCTGCGCCGGCCACAAGGCGTAGTTTGGCAGCACTAATCGCGATCTACCACATCCCAATTGCAGCAGAGTGCCGCCAACGTAGGAGCAAGAAGACGAGGACATGAGGTCGCTCCTGTCGTTTATTTGCGCAGATCTTAATGTCAGCATTGTTACCCTGAAGGCATGAACATCACGTGATGTGACGGAGAACAACATGTATATGTGTTTTTATGGAAGGGATGCTTATGTGCTGTTGTCCGTGCTTGATGTGTATCACTGTTTATGCATGTTCTTTTTTCATTCTTTTTCAGCGGTTGTTATGTGGCTCGAGGCCATGTGCAATTTTTCTTTCTTTCTTTGGTGCTTTCGCTTTTGAAGGGTTTTGTGTTCTCTCAAGAAAACTCCACCCGAAACTCTGTCTTCGGAGCTGAAGGAATGGATCTAGAGAAACAAAAGGTGATGAAGCCGCGAGGTGCAAATGGGAAGGAGAACCAGGAGGAAGGTCACAACAAGCAAAGCAGGAAGTTTAAGAGGGTGAGGCGTGAAGACAGAGGTACGGGTGAGGCCAAGGCTAGCGATATTGTGTTGGGAGGAAAGAGAGGAAGGTTAGAGGAGACAGATGATAGGGAGGGAAAGAAAGGGAAGGTAGGGATGGAGGTAGAGGAGAGGCAGGAGAGTGTTGACAAGCAGGAGTTGGATAACAATACTAGCACATCGGCCGGGATGCAGGAGCAGCCCCGCCGGGCACAATGAAAATAGTAAGCTGGAACTGCCGGGGTCTCGGGAATGGCCAGGCAGTTCGCAGCCTCCTCGAGATGGGAAGGAAGGAGGAGCCCGATATTTTGTTCCTGGCAGAAACTAAAATGACAGTGAAGGAGTTGGAGTGATTTAGATGGCTTTTGGGCCTTGCAAATATGAATGCATGGAATTCGGATGGGAGGAGTCATGGAGTGGCTATGTTTTGGAGGAGGGGAGTGGAGGTAGGACTGAGATCTTATGGGCGGAGGCATATTGATGTAGATGTGAAGGAAGAAAGTGGGATTGTGTGGCGGCTCACTGGTGTGTACGGGGAGTCAGTGGCGGAGAGAAAGGTGGAGATGTGGAGAATGTTGAGGATTCTCGGGCAACAACATCAAGCAGGGAGACCGTGGTTATGTTTGGGGGATTTTAACGAGATCCTATCTAGTGAGGAGAAGTGTGTGGGGGGGGGGGGGCAGCTCGGCCCCAAGCTTGCATGGAAAGGTTTAGGGAGGCATTGGAGAGCTGTGATCTAACGGATATTGGCTACATAGGGGACAAATTTACATGGCGGAATCACAACAGGGAGCTAGCATCATACATCTGTGAGAGATTGGATTGTGCAACAGCGAACGGACATTGGTGTGAGGCGTTCCCAGAATTTTCAGTGCTCAATGGGAACCCGAGGCACTCAGACCACCGGCCGGTGATCGTATGTACTGAAGGAAGTGCATGCAGTGTGTACAAGGGTAATAGAAGCTTCTGGTTCGAGGCTTGGTGGCTACAGGAGGAGGGTTGCAGAGAGGTGGTGAAGGCAGCATGTGAGGAAGCTACGATTGGTGGGGGGTACGTGAGCAGCGAAATGCAGTCAGTTGCGGGTTCGTTGAGGCGGTGGCAGAGAGATGTAGTGGGTGAACTCGAAGGAAGATTGAAGAAGGCCCGAAATGAGCTGGAAGTGTGTATGCGCGCCCCCATTAGTGAGGAGAAAAATACAGAGGAGGCTATACTAAGGTGTGTGGTGGAGGACTTAGAATAGAAGAAAAATACCAAGGCAAAACAATACTCCATGGTTTCTTGGTTGAAGGACGGCAACAGGAACACAGGGTACTTCATGGTGTTTGCCTCGTCCAGGAAGAAAATGAATAGAATCAAGGAGTTAAAGAAGGAGGACAGGACGATCGTGAAGGAAGGGGAGGAGCATTCTAACTATGTCTGCTCGTTTTTTTCAGGAACTTTTCACGTCCAGCATGGGCGACCTGCTAGATGAGCTCATTGCAAAGGTCGAACCCCGTGTCACGGAGCCTATGCATGCCATTCTGGATGCCAAGTTTACACGTGAGGGGGTGAAGGCGGCCCTTGACCACATTGGTGACCTCTAAGCGCCGGGACCGGACGGAATGCCCTCAGTGGTGTACAAAAGGCAATGGGATTTCATGGGTGACAGAGTTGTTAATGAAGTCCTTAGCATTCTGAATGGGGGGCAAATGCCGGAGGGGTGGAACGACACGGTGGTGGTGCTTATCCCGAAAGTGAAGAGCCCGAGTCGTATTAAGGATCTACACCCAATCAGTCTTTGTAACATTATCTACAAGCTTGTGTCGAAGGTGATAGCCAACAGACTAAAGATAGTCCTACCAAATATCATTTCAGATAACCAAAGCGCATTTGTTTCGGGGAGGCTCATCACAGATAACGTGCTCATTGCGTACGAGCTGTCACACTTCTTGTTGAACAAGAGGAAAGGGAAAGAAGAGATTGTTGCCGTCAAGGCTGACATGAGCAAAGCATATGATCGGGTTGAATGGAGTTTTCTGGCAGCGATGCTTTGTAAACTAGGCTTCAAGCAACATTGGTTAGACCTGATCATGAAGTGTGTAACCTCTGTGAGGTACCAGAAAAAGGTTAATGGCGCCCTTACCCAGCAATTCAGCACATCGAGGGGCCTACGACAGGGCGATCCGGCGTCCCCATACTTGTTTGCTATATGTGCAGAGGGTTTGTCAACTCTCCTTCACGATGGGGAACGAAGTGGGCAGATTAGTGGGATCAAGGTTTGTAGCAATGCACCGGTGGTGTCACATCTTTTATTCGCGAATGATTCAATGTTGCTTATGAAGGCAACTCGGGAGGAAGCTATGGCTATGAGGAACATTCTTGAGTTGTATGAAAATTGTTCTGGGCAATGTATTAACACTGAAAAATCGGCAGTGATGTTCAACCCCAACACATCAGTTTGTGAGTGGAATCGGGTGAAAGGGGCCCTACAGATTGCGAGCGAAAACTGGAATGAGAAATATCTTGGACTGCCTGTACATGTGGGGAAGTCCAAAAGGAAAGCTTTTGCTTATATCAAGGGTGCTATGGCCGGACGTATGTACGGGTGGTTAGAGAAGTTGATAGCAAAGACGGGGAAAGAAACTTTGGTGAAAGCTGTTGCTCAGGCTATTCCAACTTTTGACATGTCTTGTTTCTATCTTACTAAAACGTTCTGTCAAGAACTGAGCTCGCTAATGGGTTCCTACTGGTGGAGGCTGCAGGAGAAAGAGAACACCATCCACTGGATTAGTTGGGACAAGCTAACGAAATCCAAAGCTCAAGGCGGACTAGGGTTCAGAGATATGCACAGATACAATATTGCCATGTTGTCAAAGCAAATTTGGAGGATGATTGAGCATCCGGACTCTCTATGTGCCCAAATTTTGAAAGCACGTTATTTCCCTAACTCCCATGTGCTCCAGGCTGTGCCAAAGGACGGTATCTCCTACTCATGGTGAAGCCTTCTTCATGGGGTGTAGCTAGTGCGAGAGGGATATGTGTGGCGAGTTGGAGATGGCACCAGTATCAGAATCTGGAGTGAACCGTGGCTGCCGCGACCGTGGGCAAGGAGAATAATTACGCCAAGGGGTGGGAATATTTTGGAGTTTGTCAGTGACCTGATCAGCCCAATCACAGGCAGCTGGGACAAACAACTAGTCCGGGACACCCTTTGGAATGTTGATGCGGATTGTATCTTGCAGATACCAGTCAGGGAGGGGGTGCAAGATTTCATTGCCTGGCAATTCGATCCCAGAGGTTTGCACTATGTCAAAAGTGCATATAAGTTGCACACCCAGCTGGAGATAACGACAAGAGACGGAGGAGCAGGAAGCAGCAATACGGTGCTGGGCAACTTGGATGCGTGCCATGACGATTCTTGGAAAGGAATATGGAAAGTTCCCTGCCCCAGGAATATTCAAATGTTTGCATGGCGCGTTAAACATGAGTCGTTGGCGCTGTGGACAAACTTGGCAAGGAGGGGTGTACCGATTGAAGATACAGCATGCCTGTTCTGTGGCCGGGCAGCGGAGGATGGAGCCCACTTATTCATAAAATGCAAAGTTGTGAAGGAGGTATGGAGGGACCTGTCAATGGAAGAAAGAATGAAGATGGAGGACATAACATCAGTGCATGCGATGATGGATTACTTGTGGAGAATCGATGAGCATAAACGAGTACGCATCCTCACAGCCTGGTGGTTGTGGTGGAGCAATCGCAATAAACTGAGAGAAGGCGAGCTCCCCTGGTCCGTGGAAGAGGTGGCGCGGCGTACTCGCAGCTAAACCATGGAATACCAGCACGTTTTCTCCAAAAGCCAGGAAAGCAATGTGATGATAGGTGGAGACCGCCTCAGGAGGACATGATCAAAATAAATGTTGATGGATCGCTCGTGCCAGGCGAAAACCACGCAGGATGGGGTGTGGTAGCGAGGGATTCGGCGGGTACTGTCATTTGTGCACGCGCAGGTCGCCAGGAGCATGTTGGAGATGCCTTCGGTGCGGAGGTCAATGCCATGGCTCACGGTGTCGCTTTAGCTGCAGATCTTGGTATGTTGAGGGTGATCTTCGAGACCGATTCCCAGCTTGTTGCGGACGCAATGGACCTGAGAAGGGCAGATTCTTCGTCTTACTCGGCAGTCATTGAGGATACCAAACTCCAATTGAAATTATGGTTGTCACATCATGTAATAGGGTCCTGTAGGAGAGGGGCAAATATTGTAGCCCACGAACTTGCTAGTTTGGGTCGCCTGTGTGAGGTGGAACACTTGTTGCGGTGGGACTATGATGTACCTGCCATGATAGTGGCTTGTGTCCAGGGTGATTTGCCTGGGCACCGTTAAGTTTAAAGCTATGCTTTACTTCAAAAAGAAACTCCACCTGAAGTATCAGTTCTTTTATCAGCCCCGGTATAGAATTCATGCATCCGTACTTTCCTCTTGGGCCGAGCATGGGCTTTGTTTTCTGTGAAATATAAATTTCGGACCAAGCATGGACATTTTTTAGTGTTTATTAATGTTAACAGTTCATTTTAATTTTCCCGAAAAAGCACCGCATTACAATTGCGTAAATACAAAGATACTCCAGGGTATATTAATATTTTTGACTTTCATATCATACCACCAACTATTCAAATAAATATTTCTTTTCACTGTTTAGTATTCTTTTCACTCTATAATCCTCCTATATATCGCTACAAATTCCCGCAGCAACGCGCGGGGTATCCCCTAGTTTGACCAATTATTCGTAACAAATCTTGCTTCCTTCAATATATGGTACCACTATATTTTCCATAGACATACAAATGATATCAGCAAGTCTGCTTTTCTTTACATGTGTACAAGTATGTAGGAAACCTAACACTTCATTTAGCTAATAATAATTCTACGCATGGATATGTGAACAAGACACCAAATTGGCCTATGTTTTGCATTGAATGGTAAGATTATCAAAACATAACACATGCAACATTTAAGAATAATATATTTATTTTAACACGAGAACTTGCCGAAACTGAACATTAACATTTAATCTTCAACCTTAAACAATAATGAAAACAATAGTAAAGTTAGGACACATATTCTGGGTCGAATGGAGTAGATGATAACAAATAGCAGTGCATTCCATGATTTATTTTGTTCTTCACAACCTAGAAGTCACTTCCTTCATTCATTCCTACATCTTTCAAAGAACTCCTGCATGGTGGCGGTGAACGAGGTGACACAGGGGCAATGCTGAGTGTTGATTTTCTGGAGAATAGGCAGCCACGACATGATCAAAACCTGCAGTGCCTCGTCGGTGATGAAAGTCCCCTCCGGCACAATCTCCTCAAGATACTCTAATTTCTCAGACATCATGAACCGCAACTTATAGTCGTTGTTGTCGATGTATCGCAATCTAAGCCTGTCTAGACTGCGGCAGCGCCTGCCGAGAGGCTCCTCAAGGTCATCGGTTAACTGTGTCCACCCGTCCAAGACGAGCTCCTGGAGAGTATCTCCCGGTTGCAAGATCATGCAGTAGGCCATGTAGTTTTCCCCTCCATACAAGCTCAGGTCCATCTTTGTGATCCTCTTTCAGCAGAATGTGGTGTCGAAGAAGTCGGAACTGATGGTGTGGGCGTTGGAGAGAGAGAGAGAGAGTGCTGGATGTGGAAAGCGAGCGGCGTGGGGTTGATATTATCTAGCATGGGGTCCACCCCATATTCCTGTTGTATAGATCTCGTATCTAGGAATTGTTGGTGGAAACAAGAATCTTGTGGTGTCCACACGCACGAATGTACAAGCAGCGACGCATGGTGGATTTCTCACCAATAGATACTAGCACGGGTAAATTTACTTATTTTCTATGTATCGCCCGCTGCGATTCCAAGAATAGGATCGCCTACTGAGCTGTTGCCGGGCTATCCCAGTAACCACGTGGCAGAGTCATGCTGATGCCAGTCATGTATCCTTTGTAAATACAAGTGTTTTTGAAATTTTAATAGAGACTACATAGTATGTATATAGACGTATTTTAGAGTGTAGTTCACTTATTTTACTCCGTATGTAGTCCCGTTGAAATCTCTAAAAAGAATTATATTTACGGACGGAGGGAGTATGAGAAAAATGTTAGTCATGTGTACAGAAAATGTTTGTGGCGTTTAAAAAATATCGCACATTTAAAACAATCTATGTGACATTTTGAAAAAAAAATATACAATGTAAAAATGTCTTGTATATTCCAAACCAAATATGTTACATTTAAATAAAATCACACAAAAATGTTTTTGTGACCTTTTTGAAAAATGTGTATACAATGTAAAAAAAAGTTTTTGTGATGCAAAAAAAGCATACCTTTAAAAAAATGCAAGTGACATTTAAAGAAATATTCCCACTTCCTGAAAAAATGTTCGTGACACTTCAAAATCTTTATAATATTTTAAAAATAATTGCATTGATTTTTTTATTTCCGTCAAAATTATGTACATAACATGTGGGTTTGTCTTCCTCCACAACACACACACACACACACACACACACACACAGAGAGAGAGAGAGAGAGAGAGAGAGATGGATGGATGGATGGATGAGAACATAACTCTCGACATAAATTACACTGACTAGATATTAACATCAGCAATTATAGATACCAATCACATGGTGAATCTTTATGAAATAAGATAACTGAGGAAAAATACCGTGTGTATCTATCAGAAAGTTGATATCGAGATTACCAGTAAATACTAGATAAGTGAAAAAAAAGGTATTTGACCGATTCTTCATAGCAAATCTTGCTTCCTTCAATATATGGTACCACTATATTTTTTTCATAGACGCTCAGAGCACAAATCGTTGTGGTCCTCACTGCTCAAGAGACTTCTTATTTTCTTCTTACCCTTCGACAAATCGGGGCAGCTGAACTCTCTCAAACCAGAACAACTCTGAAAGTTAGGGAAAATAAGGGAAGACCACCTGAGCGAACCGACCGTAGGCTCTCGTTAAGGAATCGGCCCAAACAAGACCGAGATTCCCGCGAGAATTACTACGCTGCCTGCAGTGAGGCTGATCCCTAAGTGCAGAGTTTCATGTGACGAACAACGAAACTCCATTTCTTCAAACACAACCATGTGCCACTGACAAACGTTTGACTTTGATTGTGCTTTTTGGCCTAAAAATGGATAAATACCTTAAGGAACTGGAAGCAGACCCTGATTATAAAGGGCAACCTCCTAAACCATCATATCTTTAGCTCGAGCAGCATCCGCTCCTGAAATGTGAGTTAAGCTTTAAATAAGATAGGGGCTGCCACTAAGTTTCGTTTTGAACCATCCACAAGAAGGGTTTCAGTTCCCCTTCTTTTTCGATGCACTCGCTTTGTATCTCCGACAAGGCCGAGAGGACACGTTCATCTCATGTCGAGATTAGTATTAGGGACCCTTAGTGGAGCTAGATCGAGAGTTCTGACATTTTCGTGGGTGGGGTGACCTTCAAACTCTTGTTTTTCTAGTGAAAGAACGCCCTTCTGAGGAGCACCTCCCTTTCGAGGTACCCAAATGTAACGGTCTTTATTTGTGTTGTTGGTTGGTCCGGCCAAACCTAAGAAGCCACAGACTTCTTTGACTGATTGCCCATTTGCCACATTTTCAGATCTCGGATATACAATGATGAATCCTGATGATAAGAGACAAGGAAGTCAATTCAACACAAGGGAAGAAAGCATATTTCAGGTTTTTTACGGTCGGCTCCCCTACCACTAGTCCGGCTAGCCTTCTTTCGGGCAGGAAGCGGGCCTAAATGACGGGCGGGCATACAAATGATATCAGCAAGTCTGCTTTTCTTTACATGTGTACAAGTATGTTGGAATCCTAACACTTCATTTAGCTAATAATAACTCTACACACGCATATGTGAACAAGACACCAAATTGGCGTATGTATTGCAATGAATGGTAACATTATCAAAACATAGCACATGCAAAATCTAAGAATAATATATTTATTTTAACACGGAGAACTTGCCCAAACTGAACATTAACATTAAATCTTCAACCTTAAACAATAGCAAAAACAATAGTAAAGTCAGGACACATATTTTGGATCGGATGGAGTAGATGATAACAAATAGTAGTGCATTCTATGATTTATTTTGTTCTTCACAACCTAGAAGTCACTTCCTTCATTCATTCCTACATCTTTCAAAGAACTCCTGCATGGTTGCGGTGAACGAGGTGACACAGGGGAAATGCTGAGTGTTGATTTTCTGGAGAATAGGCAACCACGACATGAGCAAAACATGCAGTGCCTCGTCGGTGATGAAAGTCCCCTTCGGCACAATCTCCTCAAGATTCTCTAATTTCTCGGACATCATAAACCGCAACTTATAGTCGTTGATGTCGATGTATCGCAATCTGAGCCTGGCCAGACTGCGGCAGCGCCTACCGAGAGGCTCCTCAAGATCACCGGTTAACTGTGTCCACCCATCCAGGACGAGCTCCCGGAGAGTATCTCCCAGTTGCAAGATCATGCAGTCGGCCATGTAGTTTCCCCCTCCACACAAGCTCAAGTCCATCTTTGTGATCATCTTTCAGCAGAATATGGTGTCGAAGATGTCGGAACTAATGGTGTTCGCGTTCGTCATCTGATCAGACTGAGCTCCATGAGCTTACATCAAGTCTGGGAGAGCTATGGAAGGAACAACTCTATGATACTCTCGAAGTTGCCCACCTCGATCATCCACATCTGCGGGCATGCCTGGGGAATGGCGTCGTGTTTGGGCTATGATACCTCGTGGAAAGTGCATTTATCAAGTGTGAGTGGTTTGATGGTCGCCTGATACGAATAAAGTACCTCCATGAGTCCTTCATAAGAGGAGAACCTGAACATTGCCATATTGGAGCTCTTGAGAGTTTCGGACCCAACAAATAGTTTTAGTCAAGATGATTCATCCCAGTGCAGCCCTCGCGGCCATGGCGGCCACGACTCTAGTCAGGCGCGATCGAGAGGATGGTGAGGTGGACTAGGGAAGAGGAAAGGGGGAGCTATGTATCGTGCAAAGTGCTTTTTACTGAAGTCGGTAGCTACCGGTGGTTCTCCAACCAATAGAAACATGTCAACTCAAAAGTTGTCCTTTGTTGTATCTCTGTATTTCACAGTTTTCTTCATTTAAGCCACTGTATTTCACCAGCTGGGGCGCACCAACGTGTTTTCACCAGCATGGGCCACCCACGTGATTTCAGCCATGCCACTCGCTTTAAGCATAAGACTGAGGCAAGTCTCTCATTTCACACACGTACATACCTATATTTAAAAGGATCAACCTCTATCGATTTAAACTGATATGAAATCTTTTCAAGCAAATATTTAAATTCAATAAAACTAATTTCACTCGTTTTAGAAAACAATTTCAATAGTTTAAAAAAACTTATTTTGTCCAAACCAATTTCACTCATTTATAAAAATCGGTTTTCCAAAAAAGTGATACACATATCGATTACTGTTTCACATTTTTTGACTTTCAGTTTCAATAACTTTGATACACATATCAGTTTCTATTTCAACAAATTTCTACAAAGTAATTTGAATTCTTTCTATCACATATTTCAATTATTTCAACAAACTAATTTCACTCATTTTAGAAACTAATTTCAATAGTTTCAAAAAAAGTTATTATTTCAATACAATGAGTGAAGTATATAAACAATAAAGAATAAAATTCAATCTTTTCAGTTTCTTAAATGAGTGAAATAGAAACTAATTTCACACATTTTAGAAACTAATTTCATTAGTCACAAATAAGTGAAACTGATTATTCAAATGGAAGACATAAACCATTTCAATTTCTTAAAAAGGTGATTTCAGCTATTCCAAATTCATTTTTACTCAAAAAGAGTGAAAATAATTATTTCTAATGTGACACAAACAAATTCAATTTATATTTTAACAACTTCTTCAATATAGATCACACCAAAATAAAAAATTACACAGTTATTAAATACCAATTTCATATATTTTTGGACATTTAATTTCATATATTTTCACAAAAAAGTGGAACTAATTATTACAAAAGAGTGACATAAAAACCTAAACTATGAAATGTGAAATATTTCATACACATACTAGTTTCACTATATTTTAACTTCTAAATTAATGGACTATATTCCAGTTATCTGAATATCATATTGCAGTAAAGAGCAAAATTGGTTGTTTCAAAGTACTCACAGAAACCATTAAAAAAATGAAACTACCAGTTCTGATTCAAATTATGATACTTTCCAATTACAATTTTGTTTCACATCGCGGGTATAAGTTTCATGTCGGATATAGCAGTTCCACATATCTACATATCTATTTCAATTCCGGAACAACAACATCACATATATCACACAATCTGCTTCAGATCTTCACATCGAGTTAAATTTGACATGTTCACTTCTGTCAAGTATAACAGTTCCATATATCACACAAGTAGGGGGAGCTGTCCATCTGATGAGGAAGCAAGGGGTAGGGTGGAGCACAAATCATGTACCATAAAACAAAAATCATGAAGTAAACACAGAGATAGAGATGTTAGGGGAGTTGTTCTTACCTAGGGGTGGGGATGGATGCATCTGGTCGTGGGCTTCATGACTCACTAGATCCGGTGTCGGTCATGCTTGGAGTCGCCAGATCCGGGGATGATCCTCCTCGTTGACCTGCCGTGGTTGGTGCCCGTTGTGGCTGAACAACGCCGGAGCAGGTCTCCCCAACGCCCACGTCAGTGGATTCGGCTTCCGTCGGCATGATTTGGCGTCTCTCATCGCTCGTGGAAGCAACCGACGATGGCGACCAGCGACCAGCATGAAGAGAGAGAGAGAGAGAGAGAGAGAGAGAGAGAGAGATGGATGTGGAAAGCGAGCGGCGTGGGGTTCATATTATCTAGCATGGGGTCCACCCCATATTCCTGTTGTATAGATCTCGTATCCAGGAATTGTTGGTGGAAACAAGAATCTTGTGGTGTCCACGCGCACGAATGTACAAGCAGCGACGCATGGTGGATTTCTCACCAATAGATACTAGCACTGGTAAATTTACTTATTTTCTATGTATCGCCCGCTGCGATTCCAAGTATAGGATCGCCTACTGAGCTGTTGCCGGGCCATCCCAGTAACCACGTGGCAGAGTCATGCTGACGCCAGCCATGTATCCTTTGTAAATACAAGTGCTTTAGAAATTTTAATGGAGGCTACATACATATGTATATAGACGTATTTTAGAGTGTAGATTCACTTATTTTACTCCATATGTAGTCCTATTGAAATCTCTAAAAAGACTTATATTTACGGACGGAGGGAGTATGAGAAATTTGTTAGTGATGTGTACAGAAAATGTTTGTGACGTTTAAAAAATATCGCACATTTAAAACAATCTATGTGACATTTTGAAAAAAAAATTATACAATGTAAAAAATGTTTTGTATATTCCAAACCAAATATGTTACATTTAAATAAAATCACACAAAAATGTGTTTGTGACCTTTTTGAAAAATGTGTATACAATGTAAAAAAAGTTTTTGTGATGCAAAAAAAAATCATACCTTTAAAAAAATGCAAGTGACATTTAAAGAAATATTCCCACTTTCTAAAAAAATGTTCTTGACACTTCAAAATCTCTATACAATTGTAAAAATAATTGCATTGATTTTTTTATTTTCATCAAAATTATGTACATAACATGTGTGTTTGTCTTCCTCCACAACACACACACGCGCGCGCGCGCGCGCGCACACACACACACACACAGAGAGAGAGAGAGAGAGAGAGAGAGAGAGAGAGAGAGAGAGAGATGGATGGATGGATGGATGAGAACAGAACTCTCGACATAAATAACATTGACCAGATATTAACATCAGCAATTATCGATACCAATCACATGGTGCATCTTTATGAAATAACATAACTGAGGAAAAATACCGCACACGGTATCTATCAGAAAGTTGATACCGAGATTACCAGAAAATACTAGATAAGTGAAAAAAAGGTATTTGACCAATTCTTCGTAGCAAATCTTGCTTCCTTCAATATATGGTACCACTATATTTTCCATAGACATACAAATGATATCAGCAAGTCTGCTTTTCTTTACATGTGTACAAGTATGTTGGAATCCTAACACTTCATTTAGCTAATAATAATTCTACACACGCATATGTGAACAAGACGCCAAATTGGCATATGTATTGCAATGAATGGTAACATTATCAAAACATAGCACATGCAACATCTAAGAATAATATATTTATTTTAACACAAAGAACTTGCCCAAGCTGAACATTAACATTTAATCTTCAACCTCAAACCGGCGTTAAAAAAAAGTGGTGAGGAAACATTGAACCATGCACGAATTTTCTATATGATAAAATGACAATAACTTGGAATAATATAAGGTCATATATTGCAGTTTAAAAATGAGTAACAAACTATGGTAAAAGCATGCACACAAGAGAGATTGTGAGGCATAAATCAGAAAATGACAACGTCTCATC
>NC_041381.1:617342918-617353261 GCF_002162155.2 Triticum dicoccoides
ACCTAAAAAGAATGTCATTATGGTTCAATTTAGGGTAAAAACATGGGGTGGGGGACGGGTGTAGGATTGAAATATAGCGGCGATGGCGGTTCAAGCTTAGGGTAAAAGCACATATGTGAAGGAGAGGGGAGGGGAAAGGGAAAAAAAACAGGGGCGACGGGGAGTGGGCTCACACTTACGGTAAGAAGTACGGGGTGGGGGAAAGATGGAAAAGAGGTCGCAAACCTCAGACAAAAGCACATCTGGATATTCCTTCTAAAATTTTACATGCACACATGGAAAACATTTAAGGATATTTTGAAACCTATATAGATTGCCATTTTTTAAAAGTTTGGACCATTTGGAGCATAGGTTCCAAAAGTCTCCCCTCTATGTAAACATGTGGAAAGCATTTAAGGATATAAGTTCCCATTGCTTAAAATCTTTGGACCAGTTGGAGCATAGGAGTCAAAAGTCTCCACTCGGTGTACCGAATGACTATGTTACCGTGAAACATAATTAATCCCAAACAATAAACATACATGAAGGTTGCACAAATATGCGTAGAAGGGTTTCTGCAGCCTATTGACACCATAAATCGTATTTTGCATACATTCAAATAAATTATCTAAATATAAAAATTCCGATCAAGCCTGACTTAAATTATAAGAAAAGAGTATGGGCTTTTATGAAGCATGAATAGTAAGGTTAGTTTAAAGTGGGTGGTATGTTCTTTGAAGCAAGGTTACATATTTTGAACGGATATTGCCAGTCAGATGTGATCTCCTAAAGGATCAAGTCTATAACTGATATAACCCTAACAATTCTACAAAATGATAAACTACATCGTCCATCTAAATCTAACTTTAAGATTATGATATGATCTAAATAATCTAGACAAAGTGGGTTGACATGATGTATACAGGGAAGAAAAACACCAAAGAATGGCTACCTACACCAAACCAAAAGGCACACCACACTGTAAGTTAAACCATTAAAGTTGACTCAGTGCTATAAAGAATATTTGAATGATCAAAACAGTCACATGTAATTTCTAAGAATAGAATTCGGGCATGTATGAATTACCGTAGGACATTGTGATTGGACGTCCATTCATGTGGAGATCAATCAAATAATGTGAAATGATGATTAACTCTATGGCAATCAATCAAACAGGAATGGTGATGTGCAAGTGCAGGCTTAGCAAAAGAATCACTCTGAAAACTGTAGGTAGCAATCAACCTAATTTAAAAAGAAGCGGCAAAACTATATATACAATTTAGGAAATATTTGATTTTTATACAGAGACATAAAAGATTCATAACAAAAAATAGTCAATATAGCTGCTCTACTTTTGTTTGTGTAAGCACCCAGGATTTTGGAGTCCCCTGAAGTGTTTTTGATAGGAATATCAACCAACGAAACCAAGGGAATTAATATAAACTAATATATTGAAATGGGTGTATTTCCTCATGATAAAATTGCTGGAAGAACCTAGCTGACCAGAACTTGCCATGATGAATACATCAAACTGCAATGAGCCTTATGTACACATAAGTACATCTAGTTCAATCCGACAATTCCATTGGAGAGCTACTACTCTCCATATTAGCGAAAAATAAATTATTTTAAAGTACAACTATGACTAAAATGGAACACTTTCAATTCCTTTCCCCAAAAATATATATTTCACCATGCCATCGCTAATGAACCTGCAACTATACCACAATGTAAATGCCTGACCCTGCCTGTTCAAATGAATACTCATTAGGGACAAAATTCCATTAATAAAATGGTGACATTCAAATATAAAAATAGACATCACTCACTGCATCTAAAGAGAAGTATTGAACTACCCATGAGCTCAATTATAAGTTTCTAAGTTATTAATTTATGCTGATTTGAACCCTTCTATTGTTTTTCTTACGGGTTAGATTGGAACACAACATGCTACATGATTTGCATATACATGTGCATAGGTAGGAAGTTGCCAGAAAACAATTTATCCCATGTACAGAATATTGATCTGAAATATGATTATGAAATTAGAACACAAACCACAGTTCCACTTTTATCCAATTTGTGCCTTTAAATCCTTTGGTCAAGCAACCAATTACACCAAGTATCGTGGATAGAAATAAAAAATGAGGGATAATGCTACTATCATACTTAAGAAATAAGCGGTAGTCACAAACACCATCGGTACATAAAAATTGCACATATCCATGAGGCATGCATTCATGCAATACGTCGATCCCCAATTTCATCTGTATACAAGTTGACAAACAAAACAGTAAATATATTTAGGTGCTGACCACTAGCGCGGTTGTGCCACCGGTAGCCAGATGTGTTGGTCGCCATCCTATTTGCCCAAAAAAGTTGACCCACTGTTCCAGCATGTGGTTGCGCAGTCATGTCATCATATTCCCCGTGGGAAAGTTGGACAAGATAGGCGGTGGTGGCGGTTCGAGGAATATGAGAGCAGAAGAAATGAGGTCGTTCTCGCCTGTGGCGGCAGCTAAGGGAGGACGCAACAACGGTAAAGATCCCGTGGGAGCGTCGGAGGAGGCCATGGCGGCCACGACTCCAGTTAGGTGCGGTCAACAGGACGACGACCTAGATAAGAAGAACAGAAAAAGAGGAGATTTAGGAGTGGGAGCCTATGTGCCGCCCGTTGCGATTCCTAGCATAGAGTCGTTGCTGGACCGACACAGTAATCACATGGCCATGTCATGCTGCCTTCACTCATGTTTTCCCATTATTTCCTTCTGTTTTTTCTTCCCATTTTTTTATATTTTTTTTACAATTGCTTATATTTCGAAATACTCTAAATATATACATATATATGAAAAAAAACAGAGAATTTTAAATAATGTAATCATTTTTTAAATGTTTAACGTGTATAGAAAAATATTTCTACGTATATGAAAAATGTAAGGAAAATTTTTAGTCATCTGTTAACAAAAAATGTTAGTCATGTGTGCAATAATTGTTTTGTGACATTTTAAGTTTTTTAGGTGTTTAAAAAAATGTGTGCAACATTTCAAAAATTATTTATACAATGTAAAAAATGTGATAAATTCAAAATTATTTTTTAAATTAAAAAAAGTGTATGTTACATTTTGAAAAAGTTCACAAGTTTCAAAATTTGTGTTCATGGCATTTTCCAAAAATGTGAATACAATGTATAAAAGTTTACATGATGTAAGAAAAATCATCTTTTAAAATAAATATAAGTAAATGTTTATAGAAATATTACTGTGTTTTAAGAAAAATGCTCGTGAGACTTTAAAAATGTTTATACGATGTAAAAAACAATGTACGCGACATATGTTTATTTTCATTACAAAAAGTCCGTGACATATTGTCGGGGAAACTGATCCACGAACACCTATGGGACCGGCAGACCGAGCCCCTTTCGGTTCGGCGGGGGCGGAGATCGCACGAAGAGCAGATCGAGGCGAAGCACGCGAGCGGTTTACCCAGCTTCGGAGCTCTCCGGAGAGATAATACTCCTAATGCTGCTTGTCTTATTGTATTGAGTTCTTGCTCGGGAGCGCTGAGTGCTACAGTACACTCTAGCTGCTAACGAGACCGAGCGTGAGTGTTTTCTGGCTTCGAACCTTCCGAACCCTCCCTTTACATTGCGCATGGGCCTCCTTTTATATGCTGAAGGGGTCGCCGACAGGTGGCAACGTAGATGAGGGTAAAAGTGGAAAAGGACTTGCGGTTGGTACAGCTACCTGTACAGTGTTTCCTACCTAACCCTGACGGCAGGGGACAAAGACATTAAATGCCCGTCTACGTCGCCCAAACAGGGACCGTCAGGGACGCCACCGCTCGCCACGATGGTAATCTTGTCAGCGCCGCTTGCCACCGCGCACCGCTGGCTGCACAGCCTCCCGCCACGCGCGCCTGGAAAGGCCTCAGGGCGACACGTTGGTGGATGCGCTGGAGCGTAGGTACAAGGTGGTAACGTGCCGCAGCAAGTGCCTTGCCGCGGTCGCTGTCTTGTCGCGTCCGGAAGCTTGTCGCTCACCGGGCCTTGCCGGGACGCGTGGCGCGTCGCGGCAAACTCCTTGAGATGCCCTGGTGGGCCTTTCCGGCAAGCTCCTCTTGCCGGGGCCTTGTCTCCTTGGCTTGGATACTTTGCTCTCATGCCTTGGTTGGCCTTCCCGGCAAGCTCCTCTTGCCGGGGCCTTGTCTCCTTGGCTCCACAGGAACCGCGGAGGACCTTGGCGGTCACCCGGCAAGCCTTGCCGCGGGTGGCTGCAACTGCCCGTGCACAAGTTCGGGATACTAGGGTACCCCTACTCTAGTACACCGACAGGAGCCCCCGGGCCTGGGCCATACATGGTGCCGAGCGCTGTTGGGCCAGGCCCAAAACAGGGCACGGGCACGTGCACCTGGGTTACGCCGTATCTTTCTCCGTATCCACCGCGCCCTCCCCAACGGCACGCGTCGAATGCGGCATCGTGGGAGAGATCGTGGGTGGTTTCTTTACTCGGAAAGGCGAAACGTCCGCCCCCTCCCTCTTTATAAGCAGGGGAAACAAGGACAGTTCGCCCATCCTGCCGGTCGTTACTCCATTTCCCAAATCTCCGCTGCTCCCTTCTTCTCCTCGAGAGCAGCGCTCCGCCCCCCATTGCCACCAGCACCACCAACGCCGTCGATCTCCTCCACCACCTCCACCATGGCTCCGAAAGCCGACAAGGGGAAGGGTGTGAAGTTGGTCGAGGCGCAGCGGCTCGCGGTGCTGCGAAAGGAGCGGGCCCTCTTCCCCCTCAGCTTGCCGCGAAGGAGCTGAGGGAGTACTACTACCTCTTCTGGTCGACGGAGACGCAAGCACATCCGCGCACGAGGGTACTCCCGGCTGCCGCATCGGAACTGGCTCCAAACGGGTACCCCTTTTTCGCGCTGTTCTTCTACTGCGGGCTCTGCCCGCCCTTCTCTGAATTCTTTTGCGACATCATGAACACCTACGGGCTCCGCCTCCTTGATTTCACCCCCAACGCCGTTCTGACCATGGCAGTTTTCGCACACCTTTGCGAAAACTTTATCGGAGTCCACCCAAACGTAGCCCTCTTCCGCCACTCCTTTATGCCCCGGGTTGAGAGAGGAGAGCCCCTTGCCGGCGGGATCGCTTGGACCTCAAGAGTCGGCAAGAAAGAAGCTTATCTGGAGGGAGAGCTCCGCAGCAAGTGGGAGGAGTGGAGAGCAGAGTGGTGCTGGATCGTCGAGGAAAACCCGCAGCCATTTACTGCCCTGCGCCAAGCCCCAATAGTACGCGGCAATGACTGGAGCAACGTGGCCCCGGAAGACGACAGGCTGAGTATTGCCATCACCCGGATCCTTCGTCTTAGACTTGTCGGGCTCACTGTAGGCGCCGTTGGCGCAGACTTTCTCCGTCACCGCATCGCCCCCTTGCAGGAGAGGGGGAGACCCGCCTGGGAGTTCCAGAACTCGGCGGATATCATGAGGCTGCGCCCGGGCCTCAATTTCAACTTCACCGTCCTGGAGCTGGATGCGATGCTTCTGGAGCTGTTCAAACGCGATCCCCAACATCCATTCGTGTTGCCGAGGGGTGTGGTTCCACTATGCAACAACTCTTCGCTCCACCGCATCCGCGCAATGATGCCTTTGTGCGACTCGCATAGAATTGTCCCGACTTGGCAAGAGCCTGCCGACGATGTCGTGCGGGATTTCTTTGATGGCCTGGAAGAAGTGCCGATCCGCCCCGATGAACAGAAGAGCCTCACCCGCGACACCACCGACAATGAGATGCAGCGGATCGCCACCAGGCTGGAAGAGATGGCAGCAGCTGTTGCCGCGGGTGAGTTCGGATTCACCATGGAGGAGGCAGAGGCAGCAGAGGCAGCAAGTCTTGCCGAGCGCGAGGAGTTTGCCGGCGAGGAAGAGCTTGTCGGGCCCGAAGAGGAGGAGCCGAGCGAGCCCGACGAGGGAGAGCTTGTTGGGCTCGAGCCTTCAGGCAGCTCGTCGCAAGTAGAGCCCCCAGCTCCACCAAGAAGACGTCTCCGCAGGGCCCGGGACGTAGCGGAGCGGCAGACGAGCCAACAGCCGCCGAGCCGCGCGACACGCTCTACCACGGCAAGCAATGTTGCCGCGGGAGCGCCTCACGCTGTTGCGGCAACTGAGGCGGGGTCTTCCCGGTCCACCGCTACTGCCCCTGCCAAGCGGGCAAGGGAACCTACTCCTCCGCTTCGTCGCACCAGAGGCGAGCCGGACTTCGATCTCTCCGCGCTCAACTCCGACGAGGAAGAAGAAGAGTAATATTTTTTTGCTGTTCTTGCAACTCTTCAATTTTGTTGCTTTGTCTTGTATCTGACTTGCTTTTACTCTGAACCTATTCCTTTTCAGGACGCTGGCCCAGAGAGCGGCGAAGAGAGCCAAGGCCTCGGTGATCGTCATCGAGGATGATCCCACCACGACGGCGGAGGACATGTCCGAGACCACCCTGCCGGAACCGGCAACCCTTCCTCCAAGCAGCCCCCAGCGCAGCCCCCAACGTAAGTGTATTGTTTATTTCCTGCTTCCGGGCGCGCATGGGTGCTCCTTCTTTGCTGATATCTGATTGCTGGTTTGTGCAGGAGCGGAGCAGCCTCACCAGGAGGGCCCGGAGGCCGCTCCCGAAGTGCCATCTGCTTCCACTACACCGCCAAGGGAGGATTCCCCGGCAAGGGAGCGTTCTCCGGCAAGGGAAAATTCTCCGGCAAGGGGCAGCTCTCCGGCAAGGGACGGCACCAACGATCCTCCGGTGATTGAGACTTCGACCGCAGATCCTAGCACAGGTAATTCATTTGCCTGAGAACTTCCCTTGTGTTCTTCTTCTTCCGATTTTCTTTTTTGAATGTTCACTTGATTTCTCTCCCTTTTCCCGTTCGCCAGATCCATCTGCCACAGAGCCGATGGAAATCGAGGTCACCGGCGAGGAGAACGCGCGCAGCGGCGTTGACGACGCCGGCACCACCGAAGGAGAGGCCGGTGCTGATGATCCTGCCGGCGAAGAGGCCGCCAAGGCTGCCGCCGCAGAAGCCGGCGAGGGATCCGGCGATCGCACTGACGGCCCCGAGGCCGCAGGAGCGCCAGGCGCTATGCCGACCGCCGATCCCTCTGCCGCTGCTGCAGCGCCAGGCTCCGAAGAGCCCCAGCCCGGCGCCTATCTGAAGGCCGGCGACGGTATCTTCATCAAGCTCCCCTGGGCTTCAAGCTCCAGGGAGCCGGTCGAAGGAGAGGAGCTAGACGGAGAAGTTCTTGCTTCCGCTGGGCTGAAGCTGGTTGACGCGCCAAGCAGCAGCGACGAGCCTGAAGAGGAACGGCTGCTGCGGAAGCTGCTGTCACTTTACCGCGCCCGACAAGCCAAGCTGGTGTCCCGCGAGGCACTTGTCGCGAAGGCGGGGGTTGATATTGAGAGGCGCGCGGAGGAGCTCCGGGTCCTTAGGCAGGAAACTCTCCGGTCCTTGCCGGAGGAGCGGGAGCAACTTCTCGAGGAGCGGAATGCTTTCCTCCTCGAGAAGGCTGAAGTTGAAGAGAAGCAACGGCTCGTCGCCGAGAACCTCTTTGCGCGGGAAGGAGAGTTGGCGCAGCGCAAGGTTAATCTTGACAGCCACGAGGAGGAGCTCGCCGCGTGGGAGCAAGCAATTGGCGGGGCTCTCAAGGAGGCAAAGGATGCCGCCGCAGCTGCCGAGGCCGCCAAGAAGGAGCTGGAGACAAAGGTGGCGCAGCTGGAAGCCGATCTCCGGGCGAGCGACGAGGAGCTTGCCGCGCTCAAGCGTGAGCGCGAGAAGGACGCTGCCGCTCATGGTGAGCTGCAGGGTCTTCTCGCTGAGAGGAGCAAGGAGCTCAGCGCCGCCAAGGATTCCAGTGCCGATCTCGAGCTGAAGCTGGCCACGTTGACTCAGACGCTGGACGGCGCCAGGGAGTGGGAGGTGGCCTTGTCGGAGAAGATCAAGGCCGACGAGGCGCTGCTGGCAAATGCTGCTGCCGCCCAGGATACTCTCAGGGAGACCGTGGAGCACTGGACCGAGGGTCTTGTGGATGCTGCCGCGGTCATCGACAAGGAGCTGGCGCTGCTGGGGATGGAGGATTTCGGGTACTCCTCCGACGAGCACCTCCAACCCAGCGCCAAGCTCAGCTTGTTCTTCGAAGGCGTGGCGACGGCCCTCCAGCGACTCCGGGAGAAGATCCCAAAGCAGCTGGCCGACGAGTCGCGCAAAATCTGCGCAGGGGCCCTCCAGAAGGTGCTGGTGAAGGTGGCCTTTCGCAATCCAGGCCTCAACCTCACCAACGTCCTCAGGTCCTTGTCGCCGGACGCCGATCTGGAAGCGCTCAAGGCCCTTGTCGCACCCATTGTGGACAACGTGAGCGGGATCAAGAGGGTCGAGGGCGATCGCGTAGATTAGGCCGCCCACTTTCTCTTTTCCTTGTCGCTGCTAGTCATGTCGTGAAAACAATTTATTAGAGCCGCGACAAGTTATCTTGTAATATAACTCTATTTAGAATATCAATTGCTATGTTATTTCCTTTACTTGATTCCTTCCTTTGTATGTTTTCGCCTTACGCTTTTAGGGAACTTGTCGGTGCAGGTACCCTTGCCGCGAGCACTGAGTGCGGAACGTCAGCAGCCTGTTGGCGGTGCCGCTCCCGACAAGAAACCTTGTCGCAACTAGTCGCAGCTCTCTTAAGTTGTTGAGCGGACTCCAAACAAAATAAGGGCGCAACTAGCTACGAGTTGGTTCCTCCGCGCACAGGTTTTCCATACAAAGCAAGGTCGTTCGAGGAAGATAACTTAAAAGTTTAAAATTGATTGCTCAAACTTTGGCAACTTAGCTTTTCTGTCGTTCGCTTTCCGGTAAGGCGAGCATTTCCTTGAACGACGCCTAGTCCACACCATTATCTCCTTTCCCCCCCGGCAAACTTGTGCATGAGGGAACTTCCTTCCTTCGAGAAAGAGAAAGGAGAAAAAATGACGATATGGAGCCTTAGGGCTCGTTATTGCTTACCGGGGTGTGTGCTGCACAAAGTGTCAGATATAGGCATGCAAAGAAGTATAGAAAGCATGAAATTGACAAGGTGTGCAGAGCACATGCGCTTTACTTATGCATGGGATCTGCGCCCGGCTTTGTATAAAGGATTACATGCAACATCGGCAAGACTTGTACAAAAGGTGGTTGCCGGAACAGGTTCCGGCAACCGCGCCTTACGGGTAAAACTTACAAAGATGCTCAATATTCCAGGAGTTGCTCACCGGATTGCCATCTTCGGTCTCAAGGCGGACAGCGCCAGGCCTAGTGACTCGTTTCACCCGGTAAGGGCCTTCCCACTTCGGCGTCAACTTGTTGGAATTCTTGGCGGACTGAACGCGCCGAAGAACAAGGTCGCCTTCCTCGAGACTTCTGGCATTAACTTTGCGGCTATGGTAGCGGCGCAAAGTTTGCTGGTATCGAGCAGCTCGTACAGCAGCCTGAAGACGGTTCTCCTCAAGGAGCAGCGCGGCGTCTTGTCGCAGCTGCTCTTGCTCAAGCTCATCATAAGCGAGCACTCGAGGTGACCCGTATATGAGTTCCGTGGGGAGAACTACCTCTGCTCCATAGACTAGAGCGAAAGGTGTCTGGCCAGTGGCTCGATTTGGCGTCGTTCTGACCGACCAAAGAACCACCGGCAGCTCCTCAATCCAGTTCTTTCCGCACTTGTGCAGCCTGTCGAAAGTCCTGGTCTTGAGCCCGCGCAGCACTTCAGCATTTGCCCTCTCCGCTTGACCGTTTCTTCTTGGATGAGCAACAGAAGCGAAGCAGACCTTGGCGCCAAGATCTTGGACGTACTGCATGAAGGTGCGACTCGTAAATTGTGTGCCGTTGTCGGTAATGATCCTGTTAGGGATCCCGAAACGGCAAACAATCGACCTGAAGAACTTGACGGCTGACTGTGCTGTCACCTTCCTCACTGGTTCCACTTCCGGCCACTTTGTGAACTTGTCGATTGCAACATACAAGTACTCAAAGCCCCCGACAGCTCGGGGAAAGGGGCCGAGGATGTCGAGCACCCAGACCGAAAATGGCCAGGATAAAGGGATCGTCTGGAGAGCTTGAGCTGGCTGGTGTATCTGTTTGGAATGGAACTGGCACGCTTCACACTTGGTTACTTGTGCAGTTGCATCCTGGAGGGCTGTCGGCCAAAAGAAACCTTGCCGGAATGTTTTGCCGGCAAGTGCTCTTGCGCCAATGTGGTGACCACATATGCCTCCATGTATCTCTGCCAACAGCTTCTGTCCGTCTTCCCGGTGAATACACTTTAATTTCGGTGAAACTGATCCACGAACACCTATGGGACCGGCGGACCGAGCCCCT
>NC_041381.1:617353532-617360258 GCF_002162155.2 Triticum dicoccoides
AGCGGTTTACCCTGCTTCGGAGCTCTCCGGAGAGATAATACTCCTACTGCTGCTTGTCTGATTGTATTGAGTTCTTGCTCGGGAGCGCTGAGTGCTACAGTACACTCTAGCTGCTAACGAGACCAAGCGTGAGTGTTTTCTGGCTTCGAACCTTCCGAACCCTCCCTCTACGTTGCGCATGGGCCTCCTTTTATATGCTCAAGGGGTCGCCGACAGGTGGCAACGTAGATGAGGGTAAAAGTGGAAAAGGACTTGCGGTTGGTACAGCTACCTGTACAGTGTTTCCTACCTAACCCTGATGGCAGGGGACAAAGACATTAAATGCCCGTCTACGTCGCCCAAACAGTGCAAACAGGGACCGTCAGGGACGCCATCGCTCGCCACGATGGCAATCTTGTCAGCGCCGCTTGCCACTGCGCACCGCTGGCTGCACAGCCTCCCGCCACGCACGCCTGGAAAGGCCTCAGGGTGACACGTTGGTGGATGCGCTGGAGCGTAGGTACAAGGTGGTAACGTGCCGCGGCAAGTGCCTTGCCGCGGTCGCTGTCTTGTCGCGTCCGGAAGCTTGTCGCTCACCGGGCCTTGCCGGGACGCGTGGCGCGTCGCGCAAACTCCTTGAGATGCCCTGGTGGGCCTTCCCGGCAAGCTCCTCTTGCCGGGGCCTTGTCTCCTTGGCTTGGATACTTTGCTCTCATGCCTTGGTTGGCCTTCCCGGCAAGCTCCTCTTGCCGGGGCCTTGACTCCTTGGCTCCACAGGAACCGCGGAGGACCTTGGCGGTCACCCGACAAGCCTTGCCGCGGGTGGCTGCAACTGCCCGTGCACAAGTTCGGGATACTAGGGTACCCTTACTCTAGTACACCGACACATATTATGTCTTTTTTCCTCTGCAATACACATAGAGATGGATGTGAAGAAAACTCTCAGCATAAATGACATTGACCGAATATATTGGTATCAGCAATTATAGATACCAGTTACACGGTGGACCATGGTGAAATTTAATAAATTGAGAAAAAAAATACCGCACATGGTTTATGTCTGAAAGTTGATACCGTGATTATAAGGAAATGCTAAATAAGTGAAAAAAAGGTATTCGACCAATTCTTCATAAGAAATATTGCTTCCCAGAATATATGGTGCCACTACATAAGAAAACATTACTGGATATAGACGTGAAGGATGACGCCGAGGCGCACAATTATCGCATGAAAAAATGGTGCCGCCCGCTGCAATTCCTAGCGTAGGGTCGCCTACAAGGAACCGTTGCTGGGCCAGCCTAGTACCCACGTGGGCGCCTTACACTGACGTCACTCACGTTTTCCCTTTTTTCTACCATTTCCTATTCCCATATTTTATTTTTGTTTTACTTTTTACTATTGTTTATATTTCAAAATATTATCTATCTATATATATATATATATATATGAGCAAAAAAACTTTACAACTTTTTATGAAAAATGTTAATCATGCATTTGAAAAATGATTACGTGCATAGAAAAATGTTTCAGACGTGTATGAAAAATGTATAATGTAAAGACCAAGTGGGAAGTGTTAATCATGTATACAAAATGTTAGTCATGTTCACCAAAAATGTTTGTGACATTGAAAAAAAAGTCAAGCTTTAAAAAAATGTACGTGCCATTTAAATTTTTATTTATGCAATGTAAACAAATGTTCGTATAATTAAGAATATTTTCATATATTCCAAAAAATGTATGTTGCATTTTTAAAAATACACACAAATGCGTTTGTGATATTTTCAAAAGAAAGTGTATAGAATGTAAAGAGAAAATTGCGTAATGTAAAAGAAAAATCATACCATAAAAAATGCAACTGGCATTTTAAAGAAGTATTTCCAAGTTTTCAAGAAAATGTTCATGGCACTTTAAGAATGCTTACAATGTAAAAAAAAATGTTTTCATAGGTTAACGTTTTTTTATTTCCATTGGAGAAATGTATGTGCCATTTGTGTCTGTTTCCCCCCCGCAACACATGGATAGATGGATGAGAAGAGAACTCTCAGAATAAATAACACTGGCCAGATATACTAACATCAGCAAACTTCTGCAACACCGACATGTACTTATAAGCGCGAGCATTAATTTTGAACTCGGGCAGATGGTTCAATCTCTGTAGGGGATGTGCTATGTACACTGCAGAGGTTGATTGCCAAGAGTTGCCACGGGAGGCACCAAAATCAATCAAGTTGGTTCCCAAGAGATCAATACATGCGCCAGAGACCCATAGTACATACGGGATGATCAAATATCGTCATCAACGTGATGAATGGTAAACCTGTCCACAGCTTACAGACGAACTTGCTAAATGGTTCTTCTGGTGAAAAGTAATTAAGTCTCCAGATAAATAGTACTCCCTCTGTTTCAAATTAAGTGATCTTCACTTTGATGTCTAGTCCGGTGCATGAAGGTCGGGGGATGATTTTGGAATTCTACTACTCCCTCCTATCTATATTATTGTACTAAATCTGTGACAATTAATATGGATCCGAGGGATTACCGAAGTATGAATTTATGGAATTAGCTTTAAAATGAAAGAATTTGGACCATAATCAAGCAGAGATAATACTGATTTGAGCATATGCCATAACTAAACACATTTTTTTTGACAATCCTAGTTGTTTACATCCTAATTAACTAGTTGGGATTGTCAAAAAAAAATATGGGTTCAAGATTATGGGGCTAGAGGGAGGTCCAATTCTCAAGATTCTGAGAGAATCGGCCGAAAGAACTGGGACATAGATAGGGGCTTGGGCTTTAGTCAAGGAAACAACCCCCAACTATAATTTTCTAATGGAAAAGCCAACTGACAACCCTAAGCTGTGGGCGCTTTCGCAACAATCACCCCATCTGATGTCCGTTATGTTTGCGCGAATCTTGGCGCAGGATCAGTGCGACACCAGATTTTGAAAGCAGTTTGCTCAGTGATAAATACAGACGAATGTATCTTAGATTCCAAACACTACAGCTAAGCGCAGTGGTCGCTCCGCGCCGATGCATCCAGGCATTATTTTTATTACGAAATGGCAATTTCTTCCCCCATTTTAATATTAAAAGATGGAATTTTTTATTAAGAGATGGCAATTTCTATTTATTATTAAGAGAATGGCATTTTTTCTATTAAGAGATGGCATTTTCTATTTTTTTATTAAGAGATGGCATTTTTTTAAGAGATGACATTTTCTGTATTAAGACATGACATTATTATTATTATTAAGAGATGCCTTTATTTTTTAGGTGCATGGGATTTTTTTCTAATACCATGGCTTTTTTTGACATGGAATAAACTTTCCATTACTCAACGAGAGCCAAACTAGGTCGTCGGCAATCAGGTTCTGGATGAAGGTAGGTGCACCGCCCGGCCATACGGCTTGGGGTTCTGTGTCCATCTTTGAACCATAAGTCCCTAGGTCATGAGCTACCTTATTACAGTTTCTAGGGGCATAAACAACTAAAAAGACTGAAAAGTTTAAAGAAACAAATGCCTTGATCTCCCTGAACAACACACCACTTGATGAGATGTCGTACGCATTAGAGGCGAGGGCCCTCACCAGCTCCTTGGCATCGCTCTCAATAATGAGCCGAGACATACCCCATCCTTGCGCTGCTTGCAGCGCTTCACAGCAAGCTTCCGCCTCTGCCTGCATCGGGTCCTTTAGAGCATGCACTTTCCCAGCTCCTGAACCCACAGCTTCCCCTGACGAATCCTTGATGATGAACCCCCAACCTCCAGCTCCCACGTCCGGCAGAAAGCAGCCATCCATATTGATTTTCAAAATATCCGGCTCTGGTGGGTCCCAAACGCAGTTCACAACTATCGTATCCTTGCGTTTTTTAGGAAACAATTTTCATAATCAGCAACAAAGCTTCTCACCTTAATCAAGACCTCAACATTATTCAGTTTTTTCTCACCGTTGTTTACTTTGTTTCTTGCTAGCCACTAGTTCCATAGCAATGCAATAATCAACAATTTCTTTAGTGAAGTGAAATTCAGAACCTTGTGTAGGAAGTCCTTCTGGTAACTGCTCTTTAACAGTATGTCGTGCGCATCCTACAGCCCGAGCTCTCTCCAAATCTTTTTCACTAACTTGCAGCGAAGAAAGAGGTGTGCACCATCTTCATTGTCTGCCACACAATGGACACACTAGGTCAGATTCAATACCCCTACGAGCAACCCACCATCTTGTTGGCAAACTGTTGTGGCCGATCTGCCATAGAAACTGTTTTTCTGGGCACATGGTGCATTCCAAATCTCCCTCCACCGAAAATTATCTTCAGAATTGCTTGAAGGCCCAAACCCTGTTGGCTGCAACATTCCTCTATGTGCTTTGTAGGCAGATTTAACCGAGGAAACACCCTTGGAATCAAAGAACCATGCCAGGTATCCTCCATCTCACTTCTCAGCGGCATGGCCAAAATCATCTCAGCGTCCTATGACACGAAAGTGTCATGTACCAACTGTACACCCTAGCTTTCAGTATATGGGTTGATCAATTCATATACTAATGTGAGCGATGATTGTCCCCTCACTGAGATTGGTTTTCTAGACAATTTCCGAGGCAACCAACAGTCATTCCAAATTTGTATGGGGGTACCACCCCCTACTCTTTTGATCAGCCCTTCCTTCAGTATCTCAATTCCCTTCAAGATACTTCTCCATGTGTAAGAAATACCATCCTTCGGTTGAGCATTTAACAGATCCCCGTTCGGGTAATATTTAGCCCTAAGAACTTGTGCACATAGGGAATTTGGATCCATGAGCAGCTTCTAGCCCTGTTTTGCTAGCACTGCGAGGTTAAAGGAATGAAGATCCCTATACCCAAGACCCCCCTCGTCCTTTGGAAGAGTAAGCTTTTCCCAAATGACCCAATGAACTTTATTTTCCTCTTCTTGGTTTGCCCAAAAGAATCTCCCAATCATAATATTTTATCTTTGACAATAGTTTTTTGGGCCAATGGGGGATCGCCCCGGCCTGCCACCCTAGCGAACGTGCACAATGATCACTCGGAGTTCCTCCCCTTGACAGAAGATTCGATTGCTTGGAGGTCCTCCACAGCGATCAGACGCCAGATTAGGGGGTCCTTTTCAAATGGCAAAACACAAATGTCACATATTGAGAAGGCCACTATGAAACCTACAAACTCATTATTATTTTTGACTGGCTGGCCATAAGCTAGTATACTGCTGTAATTGGCTTTCCCATTTAAAATTTGAGCATGCTATGTATAAACCTTAAATCATCCATGTCCAAACTAAGGTACTCCCCCTGTAAACAAATATAAGAACGTTTAGATCACTAAAGTAGTGATCTAAAATCTCTTATATTTCTTTATGGAGGGAGTAGAAAACAAGAGTTCAGATTTAAGCTACATATAATTAATATGATTACTTATAAGTGACCTGAAGCGTGAAGACTATATATGTGGCCTTGTTAAACTCAACAATACAGAAACCATGAGGTAACAAACATAATGTCATGTGGAGATAACAAAAATGCGGATTTGAAGTGAAATTTAAAATTCTTGCATATAATCAAAAAAACAGGAAGATGCACAGTGATCTGCTCATTTATCATAGTGCGGTTTCATCAAAATAGAAACAACCACGAGGAAAAAAAGGGAACTCATAGCCACCATTTCTTAGTTTCCATAATCAACCATTTCATCCAGACGACATTCCCATCTTGAAGAAGTTGGAACTGATGGTGTCTGCGTTTCTCATCCTGGTGAGGCTGAGCTCCATGAGCTTGGGGCAGGCCTGGGCGACCCAAGGAAGGAATAAGTCTGCAATGATGCTTGCGCAGTTACTCACCTCAATCATCCGCATATGTGGGCACGCCTGGGGAATGGCGCTGTGACTGGGCTGTGATATGATACGTCTCCAACGTATCTACTTTTCCAAACACTTTTTCCCTTGTTTTGGAATCTAACTTGCATGATTTGAATAAAACTTACCCGAACTGACGCTATTTTCAGCAGAACTGCCATGGTGTTGTTTACTGTGCAGAAAACAAAAGTTCTCGGAATGACCTGAAAATCCATGGAGATAACTTTTGGAAAATATAAAAAATACTGGCAAAAGAATCAAGGTTAGGGGGCCCACATCATGTCCATGATGGTAGGGGGTGCGCCCCCTCCCCCTGGGCGCACCCCCTGTCTCGTGGGCCCCCTAATGCTCCACCGACGTCAACTCCAACTCCATATATTCCGTTTCACGGAGAAAAAAATCAGAGAGAAAGTTTCATCGCGTTTGATGAAACAGAGCCGCCGCCAAGCCCTAATCTCTCTCAGGAGGGCTGATCTGGAGTACGTTCGGGTCTCCGGAGAGGGGGATTCGTTGCCGTCGGCATCATCAACCATCCTCCATCACCAATTTCATGATGCTCACCGCCGTGCATGAGTAATTCCATCGTAGGCTTGCTGGACGGTGATGGGTTGGATGAGATTTACCATGTAATCAAGTTAGTTTTGTTAGGGTTTGATCCCTAGTATCCAATATTTTCTGAGATTGATGTTGCTATGACTTTGTTATGCTTAATGCTTGTCACTAGGGATCGAGTGCCATGATTTCAGATCTGAACCTATTATGTTTTCATGAATATATGTGAGTTCTTGATCCTATCTTGCAAGTCTATAGTCACCTATTATGTGTAATGATCCGACAACCCCAAAGTGACAATAATCGGGATACTTCTCGGTGATGACCGTA
>NC_041381.1:617360577-617381844 GCF_002162155.2 Triticum dicoccoides
GTGTTAACACTTTGGTCCGGTAATGTATTAAAAGGAGGCCTTAATATCCCTTAGTTTCCACTAGGACCCCGCTGCCACGGGTGGGGGGGGGGGGGTAGGACAAAAGATGCCATGCAAGTTCTTTTCCATAAGCACGTATGACTATATTCAGAATACATGCCTACATTATATTGATGAACTGGAGCTAGTTCTGTGTCACCCTATATTATAACTATTACATGATGAATTGCATCCGACATAATTATCCATCACTGATCCAATGCCTACGAGCTTTTCACATATTGTGCTTTGCTTATTTACTTTTCCGTTGCTACTATTACAATCACTACGAAACTGCTATCGTTACTTTTGCCACTGTTACCATTACTATCATACTACTTTTCTACTAAATACTTTGCTGCAGATACTAAGTTATTCAGGTGTGGTTGAATTGACAACTCAATTGCTAATTGATACGTCTCCAACGTATCTATAATTTTTGATTGTTCCATGCTATTATGTTACCCATTTTGGATGTTTATGGGCTTTACTTTACACTTTTATATCATTTTTGGGACTAACCTACTAACCGGAGGCCCAACCCATATTGTTGTTTTCTTGCCTATTTCAGTGTTTCGAAGAAAAGGAATATCACATGGAGTCCAAACGGAATGAAACCTTCGGAAAAGTTATTTTTGGAACAGAAGCAATCCCGGGAACTTGGAGTGCAAGCGAGGGAAGCGTCGAGGAAGCCACGAGATAGGGGGGCGCGCCCACCACCCTGGGCGTGCCCTCCACCCTCATGGGCCCCTCGAGGCTCCCCCGAACGACTTCTTTCGCCTATATATTCCCATATACCCTAAAACCATTGAAACAAAAGATAGATCGGGAGTTCCGCCACCGCAAGCCTCTGTAGCCACCAAAAACCTCTCGGGAGCCCGTTCCGGCACCATGCCGGAGGGGGAACCCATCACCGGTGGCCATCTTCATCATCCTGGTGCTCTCCATGACGAGGAGGGAGTAGTTCACCCTCGGGGCTGAGGGTATGTACCAGTAGCTATGTGTTTGATCTCTCTCTCTCTCTCTCTCTCTCTCTCGTGTTCTCTCTATGGCACGATCTTGATGTATCGCGAGCTTTTCTATTATAGTTGGATCTTATGATGTTTCTCCCCTTCTACTCTCTTGTGATGAATTGAGTTTTACTCTTGAAGTTATCTTATCGGATTGAGTCTTTAATGATTTGAGAACACTTGATGTATGTCTTGCCGTGCGTATCTATGGTGACAATGGGATATCACGTGATCCACTTGATGTATGTTTTGGTGATCAACTTGCGGGTTCCACCCATGGACCTATGCATAGGAGTTGGCACACGTTTTCGTCTTGACTCTCCGGTAGAAACTTTGGGGCACTCTTTGAAGTACTTTGTGTTGGTTGAAAAGATGAATCTGAGATTGTGTGATGCATATCGTATAATCATGCCCACGGATACTTGAGGTGACAATGGAGCATCTAGGTGACATTAGGGTTTTGGTTGATTTGTGTCTTAAGGTGTTATTCTAGTATGAACTCTATGATAGATTGAACGGAAAGCATAGCTTCGTGTTATTTTACTATGGACCCTTGAATAGATAGAACAGAAAGGATAACTTTGAGGTGGTTTCGTACCCTACCATAGTCTCTTCGTTTGTTCTCCGCTATTAGTGGCTTTGGAGTGACTCTTTGTTGCATGTTTAGGGATAGTTATATGATCCAATTATGTTATTATTGTTGAGAGAACTTGCACTAGTGAAAGTATGAACCCTATGCCTTGTTTCCTATCATTGCAATACCGTTTACGCTCACTTTTATCATAAGTTACCATGCTGCTTTTATATTTTAAGATTACAAAAACCTATATCTACCATCCATATTGCAATTGTATCACCATTTCTTCGCCAAACTAGTGCACCTATGCAATCTACCATTGTATTGGGTGTGTTGGGGACACAAGAGACTCTTTGTTATTTGGTTGCAGGGTTGTTTGAGAGAGACCATCTTCATCCTACGCCTCCCATGGATTTATAAACCTTACGTCATCCACTTGAGGGAAATTTGCTACTGTCCTACAAACCTCTGCACTTGGAGGCCCAACAACGTCTACAAGAAGAAGGTTGTGTAGTAGACAACAAGCTCTTTTTTGGCGCCATTGCCGGGGAGGCTAGGTAAGCATCACTCACACCCCGTCAACTAAGCTCTTTTCTGGCACCGTTGCGGGGGAGGCTAGGTAAGCGTCACTCACTCCCTGTCAACTAAGCTCTTTTCTGGCACCGTTGCCGGGGAGGCTAGGTAAGCGGCACTCACACCCCGTCAACTAAGCTCTTTTCTAGCGACGTTGCCGGGGAGGTGAGTGCTTGGAGGTATATCTTTAGATCTTGCAATCAAATCGTTTAGTTTCTTGATTTATCACTAGTTTAGTCTATAAAAGAAAACTACAAAAAAATTGGAACTGAGTTTTTCTCATACGCTTCATCTTTTTAATATCTTTCGTGAGTTTGATGAAAAGGAAAATTGTGCTCAAGTGCTAGAAGAAGAATGCATTAGAATGTTTGGTACTAGATCTTTGTATGATGAGCATGATTGCAATGTTGTTAGTATGAATTCCTTGAATATCCATGATGCTAATGATATGCAAAGCCACAAGCTTGGGGAAGCTATGTTTGATGAAGATGATATTTTTTGTCCCCCAAGCTTTGATGAGAATATTTTTTATGATGAAAGCATGCCTCCTATTTATGATGATTATATTGATGAAAGTGGATTTGGAAGAGTGTCAACTTTATTTAGTGATGATTCCACTATTTCGGAAGAGGTTCCAATTGATTATGAGAACAAAGTTGCTATCTATGATGATTATTGTGATGACTTGTATGCTATTACGAATAATGATAACCATGAAACTTGTCATCATGATTTTAGTTTTCAATTGGATTATGCCTCGCATGATAATTATTTTGTTGAGTTTGCTCCCACTACTATTCATGTGAAGAATTTTTCTTATGTGTAGAGTAGTAAATTTTCTATGCTTGTAGATCATGAAAAGAATGTTTTAGGTGCTGATTATATTGTTGAATTCATTCATGATGCTACTGAAAATTATTATGAGGGAGGAACATATGCTTGTAGAAATTGCAATAATGTCAAGTTTCCTCTCTATGTGCTTAAAGTCTGTAAGTTATGCTTGTTTTACCTTCCTATGCTAGTTGATTATTGTTTCCATAAGTTGTTTGATCACAAAATCCCTATGCATAGAAAGTTGGTTAGACTTAAATGTGCTATTCATATGCTTCATGATGCTCCCGTTATGTTTCAATTCTTATCTTTTATGTGAGCATCATTGTCATCATCATGCCTTGCTAGAAAGGCATTAAAGAAAAGCGCTTGTTGGGAGACAACCCAATATTTACTTTTACTATTTTTGTGTGTCCACATGATTATTCTACTGTAATAATCATGTTTTATAGCTTTTGTTTCAATAAAGTGCCAAGTAAGACCTTTAGGATAGCTTATGGTGATAGTTGTGTTGATCCTGCTGAAAATCAGAAACCTTTGCACCCAGTAAATTAGTTTTGATAATTCACAAAAACATTATTTTGTTCTTATTCGTTTTGCTATGGATTTTTATACACATTTCTTAGTACGTCCTAATTTGGTACGATTTTTGGAGTTCGAGAAGTATACGTTTGATACATATTACTACAGAATGTTCTGTTTTTGACAGATTTTGCTTTTCGTGTGTTGTTTGCTTATTTTGATGCATCTATGGCTAGTATTAACTGGTATGAACCATAGAAAACTTGGAATACAGTAGTTTTAACACCAATATAAATAAAGAATGAGTTAATTATAGTAACTTATGTGGTGGTTTTGCTTTCTTTCACTAACGGAGCTTATGAGATTTCCTGGTGAGTTTTGTGTTGTGAAGTTTTCAAGTTTTGGGTAAAGATTTGATGGACTATGGAATAAGGAGTGGAAAAGCCTAAGCTTGGGGATGCCCATGGCACCCCAAGATATTCAAGAGTAGCCAAAAGTCTAAGCTTGGGGATGCCGCCGGAAGGCATCCCCTATTTTGTCTTTGTTCATTGGTAACTTTACTTGGAGCTATATTTTTATTCGCCACATGATATGTGTTTTGCTTGGAGCGTCGTGTATGATATTAGTATCTGATTTTTAGTTTTCCACAATCATCCTTGCTGTACACACCTTTTGGGAGAAGCCCACTTGATTGAAATTTATTGAAATACTCTATGTGCTTCACTTATATCTTTTGAGCTAGATAGTTTTTGCTCTAGTGCTTCACTTATATCTTTTAGAGCACGGCGGTGGCTTAATTTTTTAGAAATTGCTAGTCTCTCATGATTCACTTATATTATTTTGAAAGTCTCTAAGAACAGCATGGTATTTGCTATGGTTATAAAATTGGTCCTATAATGGTAGGCATCCAAGTTGGGTATAATAACAACTATCATAGGAAGTGAATTGGATGCTATGATCAATTTGATACTTGATAATTGCTTTGAGATATGGAGGTAATATTAAAGTCATGATAGTTGGGTGATTATGAATTTAAAGAATGCTTGTGTTGAAGTTAGCAAGTCCCGTAGCATGCACGTATGGTTAAAGTTGTGTAACAAATTTGAAACATGAGGTGTTCTTAGATTGTGCATCCTTATGAGTGGCAGTCGGGGATGAGCGATGGTCTTTTCCTACCAATCTATCCCTCTAGGAGCATGCGCGTAGTGCTTGGTTTTTGATGACTTGTAGATTTTTGCAATAAGTATATGAGTTCTTTTGACTAATGTTGAGTCCATGGATTATACACACTTTTACCTTTCCATCATTACTAGCCTCTTCGGTACCATTCATTGCCCTTTCTCACCTTGAGAGTTGGTGCAAACTTCGCCGGTACATCCAAACCCCATGATATGATACGCTCTATCACACAGAAACCTCCTTATATCTTCCTCAAAACAGCCACCATACCTACCTATTATGGCATTTCCATAGCCATTCCGAGATATATTGCCATGCAACTTTCCACCGTTTCGTTTATCATCATGACACGCATTACTATTGTCATATTGCCATTGCATGATCATGTAGTTGACATCGTATTTGTGGCAAAGCCACCATGCATAATTTTTCATACATGTCACTCTTGATTCATTGCCCATCCCGGTACACCGCTGGAGGCATTCATATAGAGTCATATCTTGTTCTAGTTCCGAGTTGTAATTCATGAGTTGTAAATCAATAAAAGTGTGATGATCATCATTATTAGAGCATTGTCCCCAAAAAGAAAAAAGAAAGGCCAAAAAAAACGCCAAAGAAAAAAAGAAAAAAAAGAAGAAAGGCCAAAAGAAAAAAAGGAAAGGCCCCCCAAAAAGAAAGAAAATAAAAATAAAATAAATAAATAAATAAGGGGCAATGTTACTATCTCTTTTTCCACACTTGTGCTTCAAAGTAGCACCATGTTCTTCATATAGAGAGTCTCATATGTTGTCACTTTCATATACTAGTGGGAATTTTTCATTATAGAACTTGGCTTGTATATTCCTATGATGGGCTTCCTCAAAATGCCCTAGGTCTTCATCAGCAAGCAAGTTGGATGCACACCCACTTAGTTTTCTTTTGTTGAGCTTTCATACATTTATAGCTCTAGTGCATCCGTTACATGGCAATCCCTACTCCTCATGTTGACATCAATTGATGGGCATCTCCATAGCCCGTTGATTATCCTCGTCAATGTGAGACTTTCTCCTTTTTTGTCTTCTTCACACAATCCCCATCATCATATTCTATTCCACCCATAGTGCTATATCCATGGCTCACGCTCATGTATTGCGTGAAGGTTGAAAAAGTTTGAGATTATTTAAGTATGAAACAATTGCTTGGCTTGTCATTGGGGGTGTAGAATTTGGGAACATTTTTGTGTGACGAAAAAGAAATATAGCCTAACTATATGATTTTGTAGGGATGACCTTTCTTTAGCCATGTTATTTTGACAAGGCATGCTTGCTTTTATTAGTATGCTTGAAGTATTATTATTTCTTATGTCAATATGAACTTTTATTTTGAATCATTTGGATCTGAACATTCATGCCACCATAAAGAAAATTACATTGAGAATTATGCTAGGTAGCATTCCACATCAAAAATTCTGTTTTTATCATTTACCTACTCGAGGACGAGTAGGAATTAAGCTTGGGGATGCTTGATACGTCTCCAATGTATCTATAATTTTTTATTGTTCCATGCTATTATATTACCCGTTTTGGATGTTTATGGGCTTTACTTTACACTTTTATATCATTTTTGGTACTAACCTACTAACCGGAGGCCCAGCCCATATTGCTATTTTCTTGCCTATTTCAGTGTTTTGAAGAAAAGGAATATCAAACGGAGTCCAAACATAATGAAACCTTCGGAAAATTTATTTTTGGAACAAAAGCAATCCCGGGAACTTGGAGCGCAAGCTAGGGAAGCGTCGAGGAGGCCACGAGATAGGGGGGCGCCCCCCTGGGCGCGCCCTCTACCCTCGTGGGCCCCTCAAGGCTCCCCCGATCGACTTCTTTCGCCTATATATTCCCATATACCCTAGAACCATCGAAACAGAAGATAGATGGGGAGTTCCGCCGCCGCAAGCCTCTGCACCCACCAAAAACCTCTTGGGAGCCCGTTCTGGCACCCTGCCGGAGGGGGAACCCATCACCGGTGGCCATCTTCATCATCCTAGCGCTCTCCATGACGAGGAGGGAGTAGTTCACCCTCGGGGCTGAGGGTATGTACCAGTAGCTATGTGTTTGATCTCTCTCTCTCTCTCTCCCGTGTTCTCTCTATGGCACGATCTTGATGTATCACAAGCTTTGCTATTATAGTTGGATCTTATGATGTTTCTCCCCCTCCACTCTCTTGTGATGAATTGAGTTTTCCTCTTGAAGTTATCTTATCGGATTGAGTCTTTAATGATTTGAGAACACTTGATGTATGTCTTACCGTGCGTATCTGTGGTGACAATGGGATATCACGTCATCCTCTTGATGTATGTTTTGGTGATTAACTCGCGGGTTCCGCCCATGAACCTATGCATAGGGGTTGGCACACGTTTTCGTCTTGACTCTCCGGTAGAAACTTTGGGGCACTCTTTGAAGTACTTTGTGTTGGTTGAATAGATGAATCTGAGATTGTGTGATTCATATCATATAATCATGCCCACGGATACTTGAGGTGACAATGGAGTATCTAGGTGACATTAGGGTTTTGTTGATTTGTGTCCTAAGGTGTTATTCAGTATGAACTCTATGATAGATTGAATGGAAAGAATAGCTTCGTGTTATCTTAGTACAGACTCTTGAATAGATAGAACAGAAAGGATAACTTTGAGGTGGTTTCGTACCCTACCATAGTCTCTTCGTTAGTTCTCCGCTATTAGTGGCTTTGGAGTGACTCTTTGTTGCATGTTGAGGGATAGTTATATGATCCAATTATGTTGTTATTGTTGAGAGAACTTGCACTAGTGAAAGTATGAACCCTATGCCTTGTTTCCTATCATTGCAATACCGTTTATGCTCACTTTTATCATTAGTTACCTTTCTGCTTTTATATTTTCAGATTACAAAAACCTATATCTACCATCCATATTGCAATTGTATCACCATCTCTTCGCCGAACTAGTGCACCTATACAATCTACCATTGTATTGGGTGTGTTGGGGACACAAGAGACTCTTTGTTATTTGGTTGCAGGGTTGTTTGAGAGAGACCATCTTCATCCTACGCCTCCCACGGATTGATAAACCTTAGGTCATCCACTTGTGGGAAATTTGCTAATGTCCTACAAACCTCTGCACTTGGAGGCCCAACAATGTCTACAAGAAGAAGGTTGTGTAGTAGACATCACTAATACTTGAGAATATTCTTTGGCTCCCCTTGTGTCAAATCAATAAATTTGGGTTCAATACTCTACCCTTGAAAACTGTTGCGTTCCCCTATACTTTTGGGTTATCAAGACTATTTTCTAGCACCGTTGCTGGGGAACATAGCTCTATTCTTTGAGTCACTTGGGATTTATATCTGCTGATCACTATGAGGAACTTGAAAGACGAAAGAACTAAGATTTTTCCCTCAACTACGAGGGGAGGTAAGGAATTGCCAACTAGCTCTGCACTAGATTCTCCTTCTGTTTTGAGTAAGCTTGCAACACCTAAACCTGCTACTGCTATGAATTCTGATACGTCGCATGTTATTGATGATGCCACTTCTGCTATGCATGATACTTATGATGAAACTACTTCTATGCTTGATACTACTTTGCCATTAGGTGAATTTCTTGATGAACAACTTGCTAGGGTTAGAGAGAATGAAATTATTGAAGGTGAAATTATTGATGATAGTGATGATGAAGGTTCTCCCCCTAAATATGAATTACCTATTGTTCCTGAGGGTTATGTTATGGATGAAGAAACTGCTAGAGATCTTTTTGCTTGCAATGATATATCTGATCTTAAGAAGTTACTAGCTAAACTTAAACTTAAAACTCTGAATGCTAGAATGAAATAAGACCCTGCTTTTGCTACTTCACCTATCTTTGTTACTGATAAGGATTATGAATTCTCTGTTGATCCTGAGATAATTACTTTGGTTGAATCTGATCCGTTTTATGGCAATGAATCCGAAATTATTGTGGCACATCTTACCAAGTTGAATGATATAGCCACCTTGTTTACTAATGATGAGAAGTCTCGCTATTATTACATCCTTAAGATATTTCCATTCTCATTAAAGGGTGATGCTAAAACTTGGTTTAATTCTCTTGATCCTGGCTATGTGCGTAGTCCCCAGGATATGATTTATTACTTCTCTGCTAAATATTTCCCTACTCATAAGAAACAAGCTGCCTTGCGGGAAATATATAATTTTGTGCAAATCAAAGAAGAGAGTCTCCCACAAGCTTGGGGGAGGCTTCTCCGATTACTTAATGCTTTTCCTGATCATCCTCTTAAGAAAAATGAAATACTTGATATCTTTTATAATGGACTGATCGATGTTTCCAAGGACCACTTTGATAGTTGTGTTGGTTGTGTTTTCAGGGAAAGAACAGTCGACCAAGCTGAATTGTTATTGAATAATATGTTGACTAATGAAAATAATTGGACTCTTCCTGAGCCAATTCCTGAGGCAATTCCTAAGCCAATTGAGCCAACTTCTGAGCCTATTCCTAAACCTACTCCGAAGAAGAGAGGTGTTCTATTTCTCAGTCCTGAAGATATGCAAGAGGCAAAGAAATCAATGAAAGGAAAATGTATCAAAGCTGAAGATGTTAAGAATTTACCTCCTATTAAATAAATACATGGTCTTAATGTACCGCCTATCAAAGAAACACATTGTCTTGATAACCCGACATAGGTAGTAAAGGTAAATTCTCTCTATAGATATGATAAGGTTGATATCCCGTCTATTAAATTTCCTAGCCAATGCTTAGATGAATTTGATGACTTTATGGCTAGGCAAGAAAGTTTTAATGCTTATGTTGGTAGAGAATTAAAGAGTAATTCTTTCATGATAGGACGCTTGAGTGATTATATGGCTAGATTTAAAGGTGAACTTAAACTCATTAGCAAATATGCTTCTATGGTTACCACTATGGCGGAGCAAGTACTTAAGGATCAAAGTGATTTGCTCAATGAATTAAATAATAAACATGACTTTGCTATTAGAGTGGCTACTAGAACTGGTAGAATGACTCGGGAACCTTTGTATCCTGATGGCCAACCTAAGAGAATTGAGGAAGATTCTTAGAGAAATAATCTAGATGCACCTAGTCCTTCTAAAAAGAAGAAAAAGAAAAATGATAGGACTTTGCATGCTTCTAGTGAACCTATTGTAGACACACCTAAGAATCCCAATGATATTTCTATTTCTGATGCTCAAACACAATCAGGTGATGAACATGAACCTAATGATAATGTTAATGATAATGTTCATACTAATGCTCAACCTAGCAATAATAATGATGTAGAGACTGAACCTGTTGTTGATCTTGATAACCCACAATCAAACAATCAACATTATGATAAAAGAGATTTTGTTGCTAGGAAGCACGGTAAAGAAAGAGAATCCTGGGTTCAGAAACCCATGCATTTTCCTCCTAAACCATCTAAGACAAAGGATGATGAGGTTTTTGAGCGCTTTGTTGAAATGATTAGACCTATCTTCTTACGTATGCGCTTAACTGATATGCTTAAAGTAAACCCTTATGCTAAATACATGAAGGATATCATTACAAATAAAAGAAAGATATCGGAAGCTAAAATTTCCACCATGCTTGCTAATTACACTTTTAAAGGTGGAATACCTAAGAAACTTGGAGATCCAGGAGTACCAACTATACCATGCTCCATTAAAAGAAACTATGTTAAAACTGCTTTATGTGATCTTGGAGCCGGTGTTAGTGTTATGCCTCTCTATTTATATCATATACTTGAATTGAATAAGTTGACACCTACTGAAATATCTTTGCAAATGGCTGATAAATCAACTGCTATACCTGTCGGTATTTGTGAGGATGTGCCTATTGTGCTTGCAAATGTCACTATCTTAACAGACTTTGTTATTCTTGATATTCCCAAGGACGATAGTATGTTGATTATCCTTGGTAGAACCTTTTTGAATATTGCAGGGGCTGTTATTGATTGCAACGAAGGCAATGTCACTTTTCATGTTAATGGTAATGAGCATACGGTATACTTTCTGAGGAAACAACCTCAAGTCCATAGCATCAATTCTATTGGAAAAAGTCCAACTATTGTTATTGGAGGTTTTGAATTTCCTCTTCCTACTGTCAAGAAAAAGTATGATATTCTTATTGTTGGGGATGTGCATATCCTCGTTGAGGTAACCTAGTGTTATTCGAAATTTCTCTGGTTCCATGTTGAGGGAGTCCCGGATTAGATAGCCGGACTACCATCATCGGCCGAACTATCATCGGCCGGACTATCATCATCATCGACCGGACTCCAAGACTATGAAGATACAAGATTGAAGACTTCGTCCCGTGTCCGGATGGGACTTTCCTTGGCGTGGAAGGCAAGCTTGGCGATACGGATACGTAGATCTCCTATTATTGTAACCGACTCTATGTAACCCTAGCCCTCTCCGGTGTCTATATAAACCGGATGGCTCTAGTCCGTAGGACGCAACAACAACCATTACAATCATACCATAGGCTAGCTTCTAGGGTTTAGCCTCCTTGATCTCGTGGTAGATCCACTCTTGTACACATCCACAATATCAATATCAATCAAGCAGGACGTAGGGTTTTACCTCCATCAAGAGGGCCCGAACCTGGGTAAAACATCGTGTCCCTTGTCTCCTGTTACCATCCGCCTAGACGCATAGTTCGGGACCCCCTACCCGAGATCCGCCGGTTTTGACACCGACATTGGTGCTTTCATTGAGAGTCCCTCTGTGCCGTCACCGATAGGAAGGATGCCTCTTCTTGTCTTCAAGGACGGCATCTTCGCCGATGGAGCCATGGCCGCCGGCCAAACTATCCGGCTAGGAGGTTTTCTTATGACCGCCTGTCTGGCCACCGCTTCAACGATGACCTCTCGTGTCATCGAGAGCAATCTTCACGTCAACTCGGAATTCGCCGAGCAGTTAGATCCAGCAGAGCTCTCGTCTGTAAACGAACTCTTGGATCGGATCGCCGCCCTGGGAGTCGCTACGGACTACAATCGGATCGGGCTTAAAACCGATCTGAGAGAGATTAACTCTCCCCAGGTTACCCACCACGTCACGGTGGTAGAGGAACATCGCGGCGATCCTTCTCCCATATTGAAAACTAGTCGTGTCCGGGCTATCGAACCCTCCATGCCGGATTCCCGCGGAGGAGCGGATTCCGATCAAGCACTGAACATAAAGTCAGGCATCGGACTGGACTCGTTGGACAACATTCCACTTTCCAAGCTTCCAAATTCGGAAACTTCTCGGCCCTTGAGCCTCGAGACGGGCAGGGTCCCGGACTCAGTTAGGCCCGCCCGTCCAGATATATGCGATCTATCTCTAATCCGGCAAGAGCCAGCCGAAACAGTACATCATTACTGGGCCAGATTCCTCCTGGTCATGGACCGGATAAAGGACTGCCGAGAGGAAAACGCAATCTCGATCTTTTGCAACAATTGCACGGACAGGGGAATCTTGAACGCCATCAGCCATCGCGAAATCACGCGTTTCGCCGACTTGGCATCCATAGTGCGAAAGTACTGTGCCATAGAAAGTTTTCGGAAAACCGAAGATAGGTTTTGGGATAATCCGGCCCCAAACATAGCCCCAGTCCGCAACAAAAGGGTGCATTACACTCAGGCACCAAATACAAGAACCAGAAAACAGAAGCCCCTTAAAGGGAACGGAACCGTACTGGAGGGATGGCTCAGCAAACCCTGTACAATTCACAGTACCAAGGGCGCCACCCCGACACATAGCCTTCGTGCATGTTGGATATTACGGCAGGTGGCCAAAGGTGGCGAGGAGCTTCTAGCCCCGCGAAACCACACCAACAATACCGGTACGGTATCAACCGTCTTTGAGACTTTCGCATCAAACAATATGCAGGAACGAACAATCCACAGCCTTGCCGAAGTCTACCAAGTAGCAACAACAAATCCTTGGAGCGACGCGGCCATCACCTTCAACGCCAGCGACGAACCTAAATTCCGAACAGCCCGAGAACCAGCCGCATTGGTCCTCAGTCCAATAGTGGACGGCTTTCGACTTACCAAGGTACTCATGGATGGCAGCAGCGGATTGAACCTCATTTACGAGGAAACTCTTCAAAAAATGGAAATAGACTGGAGCCGCATTGAGCGAAGCAGCACAACCTTCAGAGGAATAATCCCTAGCCGGGAAGCACGCTGCACCGGAAAAATCACACTCGATGTGGTGTTCGGCTCGCCGGACAATTACAGGTCCGAAGAAATCACGTTCCAAGTGGCCCCGCTCAGCAGCGGATACCATGCTATATTAGGACGAGAGGCGTTCACGATTTTCCAAGCCGTACCCCATTACGGGTACATGAAGCTCAAGATGCCTGGGCCCAGTGGGATAATCACTCTCGTTAGTGATCTGGACATAGCACTCCGCGCCAAAAACAAAACAGCCGCATTAGCCCTGGAGGCACTATCCGAAGCCCTACCGGCAGAGGAACTCACCGCGCTGCGCGCTACGGTGCACAGAGACGACGTGATACTCAATAAGAGATCCAAGTCCACCTCCTTTAAACCAGCAGACGAAATTATAAAATTCCAGGTCCACCCAACGGACCCGACAAAGATGGCCTCCATCGGGGCACAGTTGAACCCTGATGTAGACGCCGCGCTGCGAGAATTCCTTCGGGAAAATTGGGACATTTTCGCTTGGCATCCTTCAGATATGCCAGGAATCCCTCGCAGGCTGGCAGAGCATAGCCTAAACATCCTAAAAGGGTTCAAGCCAGTCAAACAGGCCCTTCGACAATTTTCCGAACCCAAAAGACAGGCAATGGGAGAAGAACTAGCCAAACTATTGGAAGCCGGATTCATCAGAGATATCAAACACCCGGATTGGCTAGCAAACCTGGTAATGGTACCAAAGAAGGACAGATCCTGGCGCCTATGTGTCGATTTCACAGAACTAAATAAAGCCTGCCCAAAGGATCCCTTCCCCCTCCCCCGCATCGACCAAATCATCGATGCCACTGCAGGGCACGATTCATTGTGCGTCCTGGACGCATACTCCGGCTATCATCAAATCAAGATGGCAGAAGCGGATCAAGCCGCAACGGCGTTCATTACTCCATATGGACCATTCTGCTTCAACACGATGCCCTTCGGACTTAAAAATGCCGGCGCAACATATCAGCGCATGATTCAGACATGTGTGGCTACCCAGATCAGCAAAACAGTAGAGGCATACGTAGACGATGTAGTCGTCAAAACCAAACATGTCGAAACTCTAGTAGACGACTTGAGGGTCACATTCGACAACCTCCGAGCATATGACATCAAGCTGAATCCGGAAAAATGCATTTTCGGCGTACCAGCCGGAAAGCTCTTGGGCTTCATTGTATCCGATAGAGGAATTGAAGCAAATCCGGCCAAGATCCGAGCCCTATCACAGTTGGATATTCCAAAAAACCTCAAATAGATCCAGAAATTGACTGGATGCGTGGCGGCTCTCAGCCGCTTTATCTCCCGCCTAGGAGAAAAGGCATTGCCCCTCTATCGCCTCCTCAGGCACACCGAACACTTTGAGTGGACGGATGCTGCCACTACCAGACTCGAAGAAATAAAGGCCATATTGGCAACGAATCCGGTCCTGGCTGCGCCCAACCTGGGCGAACCTATGTTGTTATACATCGCGGCAACACATCAAGTAGTAAGCGCGGTGCTCGTCGTAGAACGAGAGACAGAAGGGCACAAATTCCCTCTTCAAAAACCAGTGTACTACGTATCCACTGTTTTAACCCCCTGCAAGTCCCGTTACCCGCACTATCAAAAGATAGCGTATGCGGTGTTCATGGCATCCCGGAAGCTCCGACACTACTTTCAAGAGTGTTCGATAACAGTGGCCTCCGAAGTACCCCTAAATGACATTATAAATAACCGCGACGCAACGGGCAGGATTGCAAAATGGGCCATTGAGCTCCTACCATTCGACATAACTTACAAACCCCGGCGAGCTATAAAGTCGCAAGTTTTGGCTGACTTTGTCGCTGAGTGGACTGAAGCCGAACTCCCTAAAGAGTACGGCGCATACTCCAATTGGATTATGCATTTCGACGGCTCCAAAATGTTGGCCGGATTGGGGGCTGGCATCGTACTAACGTCCCCAACCGGGGACAGAGTCCAATACATACTCCAGATAATGTACACGGACTCCAACAACGCAGCCGAATACGAGGCCCTCTTACATGGCCTCCGGATGGCAATCTCCATGGGCATCCAATGCCTAGAGGTGCGCGGGGGCTCAAACCTTGCAATATCCCAAGTAAATGGAGACTTTGACGCCAAGGATCCAAAAATGGCAGCCTATCGCAACGCCGTCCTTAAAATGTCAGCTCGGTTCGAAGGACTTGAATTTCACCACATAGCCAGAGATAATAACCAAGCGGCCGACATATTGGCACGCATCGGCGCAAAACGTGACGCTGTCCCTCCAAATATCTTCCTGGAACGGCTGTTCAAGCCATCCGTACTATGGGAAGAGGAGTCCGGAAATAACAAACCGGAGGCAGCCGCAGAACAATCTGACATAACTGGCGATCCAGCCGACGAAACAACACCCTCAGCTCACGACATAATGGCAGTAATCGCCCCATGGACAGAGCCGTTCCTAGCCTACTTGCTTAGGCAGGAACTCCCCGAAGACCATAATGAGGCCCGCTGCATAGTCCGGCGATCTAAAGCCTACAAGGTCCATGCGGGAGAACTCTATAAGAAAAGCACAACCGGAGTCCTTCAAAGGTGTATCTCCGAAGAGGAAGGGCGAGACCTTCTGGCTGAAATTCACGCCGGACTAGGCGGACACCACGCCGCAGCCCGGGCCCTTGTAGGAAAGGCATTCCGTACAGGATTTTATTGGCCGACAGCCTGGGCAGATGCTCAGGAGTTAGTCCGAAGATGCGTCGGTTGTCAGCTCTTTGCTAATCAGAGCCACATGCCACCCACCTCCCTCAAAACTATACCCATTACCTGGCCGTTCGCGGTCTGGGGGCTTGACATGGTTGGACCACTTAAAGGGGGAACCCACAAGCAAAGATACCTATTGGTCATGGTGGATAAATTCACCAAATGGATAGAGGCCAAGCCAGTTAAAATGGCAGAGTCCGGACCAGTGATAGACTTTATATCTGGGGTAGTACACCGTTATGGTGTCCCCCACAGCATCATCACCGATAACGGCACGAACTTCACGGCCAATGAGGTTAAATCATGGTGCAAAAATAGGGGCATCAAGCTCAATTACGCTTCAGTCTATCATCCTCAAACCAACAGTCAAGTGGAACGAGCAAATGGTCTAATAATGAGCGGCTTCAAACCCAGACTAGTGCGGTCCCTTACGGAATCTGACACGCACTGGGTAGAGGAGCTCGACTCCGTACTCTGGGGGCTGCGGACAACGCCTAACCGTACTACCAGATTCACACCATTTTTTATGGTATACGGCGCAGAAGCAGTTTTGCCCTGTGACATAATTCATGACTCACCTCGAGTGCGCATGTACGAAGAAAGAGAAGCCGAGTTGGATCGGCAGGATAGCTTGGACGCATTGGAGGAAGAACGCGATGTCGCCAAGGCTCGTTCCGCATTTTATCAGCAGCAGGCTCGAAGATACCAAAGCAGAGAAGTACGGGCCAAGACTTACAACGTTGGCGAACTGGTTCTACGCCTGCCGGACAAGAAAAAGGACAAGCTCAAGCCCAAATGGGAAGGCCCCTTCATCATCGATAAAGTCTTGACCGGCGGAGCGTACCGTCTACGAAATGCGTCGGATAGCCGACTCGAGCCGAACCCATGGAACGCAGCCCGCCTCCGAAGATTCTATGCCTAGTGCTGGACTAAGAGTTCGTCCCTTTCCCCCCTCCCAATGTTTTTTTACTTCAGCTGCCTTTTGTTTATCTTTTTCTTCTCAACCCTATTCATCAAAGCCTTAAAAGGCCTACTTGCGCATCGTTCACGCGCAATTGATGTGCTATCCGCACTCATTATACCTGGGTGCTTCTTTACCAGAAGCTTAATTATAAGGGCCTCATGCCCAGCACATGTGTCAAGCCTCCACATGTACCTTTTATTCACCATTATATGCATCGATATGACTTAAGTTTTGGCCAAGCTGGGTTGCCTGGCTCCTGTGCTTACCCCTACGTTCCCGATTGTTCGGCTAGGAGGTAAAGGGAGCACCTCTGCGATTGTTACTGCCGGGTCAGCCGGATGTGTACCTCAGACTGGGTGAAGCCGAAAGCTAGCGTTCTTAAGGGAATATTCGGTCGGTGACTTAAAAGATGGTTTTTTATCCACTTATTTATCTGCCCCCAGATGTTTTTCTGCTTTTTTTCGCAGTCCGGACATGCACTTTAGGGCATGCCACCCCCAGAGGAAAGGAACCCTTAACGGAACTATTTCCCTGGAAGATGTTTCTTACTACCCATGTAATATAACATAACTAGTTGGGCACTTGTCTGATAAAGCACTAATGACCCCTACGCCTGGTCTCCATGCATACCCCGGTTGTTTCATAACCGAGAAGGTATTCAGACACACTCCGGACTCTAGGGTCCCGAGGTCGAAGTGAAAAGGTCGGCAAAGACAAACGATCTACAATCCGGCTAGAAGGCATTTCATATGTCATTTTATAATACATTGTCAAATTGACTGATTGTATTCTTCCTCAATCCCGTCTAACAGGTTGTCTAATTTACAGTCCTGTTGGGAAAATTTAGCGGCCAACTCTACTTGGCCGTATACTAAACTCACAGGGATCTCCTTCCCATCGGGCCCCACAGGTCCGACTTCGGCCATGTGGTTGGGATCCGCCTTCTTGTACTGCGTCTTTACCATGGCCCAGGCCTCCCTGGCACCTTGGCGGCAAGCCGAAATCTTCCATAAATGGAAGCGCTGCCGCACTCCCTGAAGCTTCTCCGCAAGCTCCCCAAGACCCTCGGGTAAGGAGAAGGCTGGCCATAAAGCCTGGATGACGCCGCTCATTGCCTGCCGAACTCGTTCGATTAGTTGCAACAATTCGGGAAGTTGATCACCCGTTGATACGAGCATCTCCTCTGCAGGGCGACCTGTGAGCATACCTGCAGACATATTCTGTCAAATCGACTTCCTCGCCGAACTCTTCCTTTCAAAGGAGTTTGCTCAAGCACTTACTATAGATGCCGCGACGAAGCCGCTGATTCTCCTTAACGGAGCCCGACAGCTCGGCCCGAACGCCTTTCAGGTCTTCTCTAAGCTGGGCATGGGCATCCTGGAGCTTGTTCCTTTCATGCTGCACCTTATGCAGCACCCTCTCGCCGGCCTTCAGCTGGCGCAGAAGTTCTTGCCTGTCCGGATCTTGTCTGGCAGCACCTGCAACGTCGTTTTTTAGACTTGCGCAAAAGGCCAAACGCTACTTATCTTTCTAAAATAATGCGTTACCAGGAGAGGTCCCTGTGTTGTCTCCTGCGCCAGAGAGTGCGGCCTCAAGTTGGGCCTTGCACTCCTGCAGCTCCTGAGATAGTTGGGTATTCTTCTCGGTAAGATCCTACGTTTCATATGATCCTTAAATCAGTTAATATAACTACTTTAAGTCTCGGGGGCTACTGGCATATACAACTATTAAATTCTCTTACCCTTATGTCTTTTACATACTGCTCCGTGGCTCTGGTAAAACCATCTTGAGCAGCACGAAGGTGCACGTCCCCCGCGTTAAAAGCATTCAACGCCTCGGGAGAGAAGCATCCTCTGTCGGACTTGGTGGCGGACAGTCTATCGGCATCCTCTGTCGGAGGAACGTCTGGCTCGCGCCTTGCGCACGCCTCCCCCTCCAGACCAGGTGCTGGAGCCTGCCTGGTAGAGGTTGGATTGGCAACCTTCACGCCCGCAGTCCGGCGGGCGCTTTTTTCCCTACAAAAGTCATGAGCACTCAAACGCTTCCTAGGAACGTTGCTCTAAATAATGAATTGTGAGCTACACCTTTGCGGCGACGTTTCAGTCCGCGCCGCGCTCCTCTTCCGCCTACTGGTCCGGACTGGCCGTTGTTGGTCAGCCACCGCGGGCTCGGCTTCTCGCCCTAGGGGCGCCTCCTGCACGGCACCATCATATATGGTGGTCAGAAATAAGCAAGGAAGGAATGACGGTGTCAGGACTTCGGTCGCAATCACATGGGAAGCCGGATATAGTCCGGGATAGTCGGTCGTGATGGCGACTAAGGCATTGTCCATGCTGAGCTGGTGGAACACCACGTCGATTAGCTCCACCTTTATGTCCGGATCCTCTTCAGAGGACGGATCCCGGGATCTCTCTGGATCCTCGGGTTACGGAGCTGGACTTAGCATGTCCTCCATGATCCGGCGCAGTTCCTGCGTCGAAAGAAGAACACAATATAAGAAACTTAAGTTTCAAAAAGCATGGGTCGGGCACGCAAAGTGTTCGCTTACCCAAGGCCGGGGATTATTCATGGAGAACCCGTTTAACGGGTTCATCCGAAGGAAATCCTCCTTCTCCCCCTTATACAGGCCGGACAGGACCATCACCAGGTCTTCAACCGAATCCGGCCCTTTACGGCCATGACGGGTGGCATCGTCCTCCCCGTTGAAATCCCACATGGGGTGGCCCCTGTATTGTAGTGGCTGCACCCCCCGCAAAATGCATGTTGCCATGACTCCAATCATGGTCAACCCGGAATGGGCCAGTAACCTTATTCGGCCCATCAAATAATGGACGCTCTTGTCTTCCTCCAGTTGGGGGCTCCGCGGACGCCAACTAAGGCATTTCTTCAGAGGAGCATTGCTGAACTCCGGGAGGCCGATCCGAACAAGGTCCGACAGCGGAGCGTCTTCTATTTAAAACCATCCTGAAGGCCAGTCTTTGGACGCCTTCTTAGGGGTTCCGGATGGATATCCGGTCCCGGCAATACGCCATATTTCGGCGCCGCCCACTTGATATATGGACCCCTCGTGAGAGCGGGGTACAAGGCAGAACAACCTCTTCCACAGCGCGAAATGGGGCTCGACGCCCAGGAATAGCTCGCAAAGAGCTACGTAACCCGCAATGTGCAGGATTGAGGCGGGCGTGAGGTGATGAAGCTGGAGTCCGTAGAACTCCAGGAGCCCGCGGAGGAATGGATGTACAGGAAATCCGAGCCCCCTTATCAGATAGGGGACGAAGCATACCCGCTCCCCTTTGTTGGGACTTGGGGTAACCTCCGCTTGCTTCCCACCTTTGTAGGTGGCCAGCCCGGCTCGAACCGAAACCATAAAGGCCGGAGGGAGATACCCCCCCGCTTGGAGCTTCACCAGCTCGTTGTGCGGAACAGAGCATCTCCTCCAATCTCCTAGCAAAGGGCTGGGAGCGCGAGAAGAGGAGCCACGTTGACGGTCCATGATGGAATGGATTCTTGGTCGAAAGCGCTCCGATGAGTATTTGCGGGAGGAAGATGGCGATTTGGATCTGGATTCTTGCCTCCCTTATAGGCAGATTGTTCGCACAACTAGGGGGTAAAACATAAAAGACACCCTGGCTCTTCGCATTCGCGCGACGCGTGGAGGAAGGCCATTATTGAGTGTGGAAGCCAAGATACGCAACATTGATGAGGAAGCCGGACACTGTTCGGCAGGTACGTAGAACTTGAAGGAGAACCCGCCTTGCAATGCCGAAGACTACACACACGCTGGACTTATCGTCATTGAAGCCTGGTTCGGGGGCTACTGAGGGAGTCCCGGATTAGGGGGTGTCCGGATAGCCGGACTACCATCATCGGCCGAACTATCATCGGCCGGACTATCATCATCATCGACCGGACTCCAAGACTATGAAGATACAAGATTGAAGACTTCGTCCCGTGTCCGGATGGGACTTTCCTTGGCGTGGAAGGCAAGCTTGGCGATACGGATACGTAGATCTCCTATTATTGTAACCGACTCTATGTAACCCTAGCCCTCTCCGGTGTCTATATAAACCAGATGGCTCTAGTCCGTAGGACGCAACAACAACCATTACAATCATACCATAGGCTAGCTTCTAGGGTTTAGCCTCCTTGATCTCGTGGTAGATCCACTCTTGTACACATCCACAATATCAATATCAATCAAGCAGGACGTAGCGTTTTACCTCTATCAAGAGGGCCCGAACCTGGGTAAAACATCGTGTCCCTTGTCTCCTGTTACCAACCGCCTAGACGCACAGTTCGGGACCCCCTACCCGAGATCCGCCAGTTTTGACACCGACACATGTTATTCGCAATGAGTTAGTTAACAAGACTTGATCAACCTTGTTAGTGGATTCATTTTGATGATCATGAGATGGATCAAACTAGAAGGCACAACCTTCTGTACTCTCTTTTTACTTTCTCTTATTTAGAATAAATAAATAAAAAATAATATTATCTGCTTGTTTTCTGAATTATCAATGCAATAAAAAAATATCCCGAAAATAAAAATTCCCCAAATGCCCTGAAAATTTAGTATGATTTTTTATGGAATATTTGAGGATTTTAGGCACTGAGAACACAA
>NC_041381.1:617382265-617401467 GCF_002162155.2 Triticum dicoccoides
AGGGCGCGCCCACTCCCCCTGGGCGCGCCTCCCTGCCTCGTGGGCCCACGGTGGCCCCCCTCCACTTATTCCTGCACCCACACATTCCATCTTCCTCCCAAAAAAAATCCCCATCCATCTCAAGCACGAGTTCTAGCTCATTTTGCTGCGATTTTCGATCTCCTTGCTCAAAGCTCCATTCACAAACTGCTTTGGGAGATTGTTGCTTGGTATGTGACTCCTCCAATGGTCCAATTAGTTTTTGTTCTAGTGCTTTATTTATTGCAAATTTTTGCTGCCTGATACGTCTGCAATGTATCTATAATTTTTGATTGCTCCATGCTACTTTATCTACTGTCTTAGGCAATATTGGGCTTTATTATCCACTTTGATATTATTTTTGGCACTAACCTATTAACCAGAGGCCCAGCCCAGATTTGCTGTTTTATGCCTATTTCAGTGTTCCGAGGAAAAGGAATATCAAACGGAGTCAAAACGGAACGAAATCAACTGGAGAAGTTATTTTTGGAAGGAAAGCAACCTGATGGGCTTGGAGTGCACGCCAGGGGAGTCCCGGGCTGCCCACGAGGGTGGGGAGCGCGCCCCCTGGGCGCGCCCCCTGCCTCGTGAGCATCCCGGAGGTCCACCGACGTACCGCCTGCACCCATATATACCTACGTACCCTTAAATTTCCAGAACAGAAGATAGATCAGGAGTTCCGCCGCCGCAAGCCTCTATAGCCACCAAAAACCAATCGGGGCCCTGTTCCGGCACCCTGCCGGAGGGGGATCCCATCACCGGTGGCCATCTTGATCATCCCGGCACTCTCCATGACGATCTTGATGTATCCCGAGCTTTGCTATTGTAGTTGGATCTTATGATGTTTCTCCCCCTCTACTCTCTTGTGATGAATTGAGTTTCCCCTTTGAAGTTATCTTATCGGATTGAGTCTTTTATGAGAACACTTGATGTATGGCTTGCCGTGATTATCTGTGGTGACAATGGGATATCATGTGCCACTTGATGTATGTTTTGGTGATCAACTTGCGGGTTTCGTGACATTGGGAATCTATGCTTAGGGGTTGGCACACGTTCTTGACTCTCCGATAGAAACTTTGGGGCACTCTTTGAAGTACTTTGTGTTGGTTGGATGAATCTGAGATTGTGTGATGCATATCGTATAATCATGCCCACGGATACTTGAGGTGACAATGGAGTATCTAGGTGACATTAGGGTTTTGGTTGATTTGTGTCTTAAGGTGTTATTCTAGTACGAACTCTTTTATAGATCGATCCGAGCGAATAACTTTGAGGTGGTTTCGTACCCTACCACAATCTCTACGTTCATTCTCCGCTATTAGTGGCTTTGAAGTCACTCTTTGTTGCATGTTGAGGGCTTGTTATATGATCTATCTATGTTATTATTGTTGAGAGAACTTGCACTAGTGAAAGTATGAACCCTAGGCCTTGTTTCCTACCATTGCAATACCATTAACGCTCACTTTTACCGCTCGCCACCTTGCTGTTTTTATTATTTCAGATTACAAAAACCTATATCTACTATCTATTTTTGCACTTGTATCTCCATCTCTTCGCCGAACTAGTGCACCTATACAATTTACCATTGTATTGGGTGTGTTGGGGACACAAGAGACTCTTTGTTATTTGGTTGCAGGGTTGTTTGAGAGAGACCATCTTCATCCTACGCCTCCTACGGATTGATAAACCTTAGGTCATCCACTTGAGGGAAATTTGCTACTGTCCTACAAACCTGTGCACTTGCAGGCCCAACAACGTCTACAAGGAGAAGGTTGCGTAGTAGACATCAAGCAGTTTCTGGCACCGTTGCCGGGGAGGTGAGTGCTTGAAGGTATATCTTTAGATCTTGCAATTGAATCTTTTTGTTTCTTGTTTTAGCACTAGTCTAGTTTATAAAAGAAAACTACAAAAAATGGAAATAAGTTTGTCTCTTACGCTTCACCTTTTTAATATCTTTCGTGAGTATGATGGAAAGGATAATTGTGCTCAAGTGCTAGAAGAAGAAATCTCTAAAATGTTTGGCACTAAATCTGTGAATGATGAGCATGATGTTTGGCACTAAATATGTGAATGATGAGCATGATTGCAATGTTGTTAGTATGAATTCCTTGAATATCCATGATGCTAATGATATGCAAAGCCACAAGCATGGGGAAGCTATGTTTGATGGAGATGATATTTTTTGTCCCCCAAGCTTTGATGAGCAAATTTACTATGATGAAAGCATGCCTCCTATCTATGATGATTATTGTGATGACACGTATGCTTTAAAGAATAATGATAACCATGAAACATGTCATCTTGATCTTAATTTTCAATCACATGCTAGTTATTTTGTTGAGTTTCCTCCCACTACTATTCATGAGAAGAAATTTGCTTATGTGGAGAGTAGTAAATTTTCTATGCTTGTAGATCATGAAAACAATGCTTTAGGTGATGGTTACATTGTTGAATTCATTCATGATGCTACTGAAACTTATTATGAGGGAGGAACATATGCTTGTAGGAATTGCAATAATGTCAAGTTTCCTACCTATGTGCTTAAATTCTTGAAGCTATGCTTGTGTTACCTTCCTATGCTAGTTGATTATTGTTTTCATAAGTTTTTTGCTCACAAAATCCCTATGCATAGGAAGTGGGTTAGACTTAAATGTGCTAGTCATATGCTTCATGATGCTCCCGTTATGTTTCAATTCTTATCTTTTATGTGAGCATCATTGTCATCATCATGCCTAGCTAAAAGGCATTAAAGAAAAGCGCTTGTTGGGAGACAACCCAATATTTATACTTACTGTTTTTGTGTGTCCCCATGATTATGCTACCGTACTAATAATGTTTTATAGCTTTTGTTTCAATAAAGTACCAAGTAGAACCTTTGGGAAGACTTGGGTGAAGTTTATATGATCTTGCTGTGAAAAACAGAAACTTTAGCGCTCACGAGAATAGCTGCCATTTTTTACTTAAGAGTGATTTTAGGTTGATTCTTTTTTCAGATAATTAATAGACAAATTGCTCAGGTCCATCAATTTATTTAATAATTTTTGGGGTTCGATAAGTATACGTTTTATACAGATTACTACAAACTATTCTGTTTTTGACAGATTCTGTTTTCTATGTGTTGTTTGCTTATTTTGATGAATCTATGAGTAGTATCGGAGGGTATGAACCATAGATAAGTTGAAGTACAGTAGATATTACACCAATATGAATTTAGAATTAGTTCATTACAGTACCTAAGTGGTGGTTTTATTTTCTTATACTAACGGAGCTTATGAGTTTTGTTTTGAGTTTTGTGTGGTTGAAGTTTTCATGTTTTGGGTAAAGATTCGATGGACTATGGAATAAGGAGTGGAAAGAGCCTAAGCTTGGTGTCGGGGAAACTGATCCACGAACACCTATGGGACCGGCGGACCGAGCCCCTTTCGGTTCGGCAGGGGGCGGAGATCGCACGAAGAGCAGATCGAGGCGAAGCACGCGAGCGGTTTACCCAGCTTCGGAGCTCTCCGGAGAGATAATACTCCTACTGCTGCTTGTCTGATTGTATTGAGTTCTTGCTCGGGAGCGCTGAGTGCTACAGTACACTCTAGCTGCTAACGAGACCGAGCGTGAGTGTTTTCTGACTTCGAACCTTCTGAACCCCCCTCTAGGTTGCGCATGGGCCTCCTTCTATATGCTCAAGGGGTCACCGATAGGTGGCAACGTAGACGAGGGTAAAAGTGGAAAAGGACTTGCGGTTGGTACAACAACCTGTACAGTGTATCATACCTAACCCTGACGGCAGGGGACAAAGACATTAAATGCCCGTCTACGTCGCCCAAACAGTGCGAACAAGGGCCGTCAGGGGCGCCACCGCTCGCCACGATGGCAATCTTGTCAGCGCCGCTTGCCACCGCGCACCGCTGGCTGCACATCCTCCCGCCACGCGCGCCGGGAAAGGCCCTAGGGCGAAGTTGGTGGATGCGCTGGAGCGTAGGTACAGGGTGGTAGCGTGCCGTGGCAAGTGCCTTGCCGCGGTCGTTGTCTTGTCGCGTCTGGAAGCTTGTCGCTCACCGGGCCTTGCCGGGATGGGTGGCGCATCGCGGCAAACTCCTTGAGATGCCCTGGTGGGCCTTCCCGGCAAGCTCCTCTTGCCGGGGCCTTGTCTCCTTGGCCTAGATACTTTGCTCTTATGCCTTGGTTGGCCTTTCCGGCAAGCTCCTCTTGCCGGGGCCTTGTCTCCTTGGCTCCACAGGAACCGCGGAGGACCTTGGCGGTCACCCGGCAAGCCTTGCCGCTGGTGGCTGCAACTGCCCGTGCACAAGTTCGGGATACTAGGGTACCCCTACTCTAGTACACCGACAGGAGCCCCCGGGCCTGGGCCATACAGGATGCCGAGCGCTGTTGGGCCAGGCCCAAAACAGAGCACGGGCACGTGCAGCCTGGGTTACGCCGTATCTTTCTCCGTATCCACCGCGCCCTCCCCAACGGCATGCGTCGAATGCGGCGTCGTGGGAGAGATCGTGGGTGGTTTCTTTATTCGGAAGGGCGAAACGTCCGCCCCTTCCCTCTTTATAAGCAGGGGAAACAGGGACAGTTTGCCCATCCTGCCGGTTGTTACTCCAGTTCCCAAATCTCCACCGCTCCCTCCTTCTTCTCGAAGCTGAGAGAGAGCAGCGCTTCGCCCCCTGTTGCCACCAGCACCACCAACGCCGACGATCTCCCCCACCACTTCCGCCATGGCTCCGAAAGCCGACAAGGGGAAGGGCGTGAAGTCGGTCGAGGCGCAGCGGCTCGCGGCGCTGCAAAAGGAGCGGGCCCTCTTCCCCCCTCAGCTTGCCGCGAAGGAGCTGAGGGAGTACTACTACCTCTTCTGGTCGACGGAGACACGAGCACATCCGCGCACGAGGGTACTCCTGGCTGCCGCATCAGAACTGGCTCCAAACGGGTACCCCTTTTTCGCGCTATTCTTCTACTACGGGCTCTGCCCGCCCTTCTCCGAATTCTTCTGTGACATCATGAACACCTACGGGCTCCGCCTCCTTGATTTCACCCCCAACGCCGTTCTGACCATGGCAGTTTTCGCACACCTTTGCAAAAACTTTGTCGGAGTCCACCCAAATGTAGCCCTTTTCCGCCACTTCTTTATGCCCCGGGTTGAGAGAGGAGGGCCCCTTGCCGGCGGGATCGCTTGGATCTCAAGAGTCGGCAAGAAGGAAGCTTATCTGGAGGGAGAGCTCCGCAGCAAGTGGGAGGAGTGGAGAGCAGAGTGGTGCTGGATCGTCGAGGAGAACCCGCAGCCGTTTACTGCCCTGCGCCAAGCCCCAATAGTACGCGGCAATGATTGGAGCAACGTGGCCCCGGAAGACGACAGGCTGAGTATTGCTATCACCCGGATCCTTCGTCTTAGACTTGCCGGGCTCACTGTAGGCGCCGTTGGCGCAGACTTTCTCCGCCGCCGCATCGCCCCCTTGCAGGAGAGGGGGAGACCCGCCTGGGAGTTCCAGAACTCGGCGGATATCATGAGGCTGCGCCCGGGCCTCAATTTCAACTTCACCATCCTGGAGCTGGATGCGATGCTTCTGGAGCTGTTCAAGCGCGATCCCCAACATCCATTTGTGTTGCCGAGGGGTGTGGTTCCACTGTGCAACAATTCTTCGCTCGACCGCATCCGCGCAATGATGCCTTTGTGCGACTCGCACGGAATCTTCCCGACTTGGCAAGAGCCTGCCGACGAAGTCGTGCAGGATTTCTTTGACGGCCTGGAAGAAGTGCCGATCCGCCCCGATGAACAGAAGAGCCTCACCCGCGACACCACCGATAATGAGATGCAGCGCATCGCCACCAGGCTGGAAGAGGTGGCAGCAGCTGTTGCCGCGGGTGAGTTCGGATTCACCATGGAGGAGGCAGAGGCGGCAAGTCTTGCCGAGCGCGAGGAGTTTGCTGGCGAGGAAGAACTTGTCAGGCCCGAAGAGGAGGAGCCGAGCGAGCCCGGCGAGGGAGAGCTTGTCGGGCTCGAACCCTCAGGCAGCTCGTCGCAAGTAGAGCCCCCAGCTCCACCAAGAAGGCGTCTCCGCAAGGCGCGGGACGTAGCGGAGCGGCAGACGAGCCAACAGCCGCCGAGCCGTGCGACACGCTCTACCACGGCAAGCAGTGTTGCTGCGGGAGCGCCTCACGCCGCTGCGGCAACTGAGGCGGGGTTTTCCCGGTCCACCGCTACTGCCCCTGCCAAGCGGGCAAGGGAACCTACTCCTCCGCCTCATCGCACCGGAGGCGAGCCGGACTTCGATCTTTCCGCGCTCAGCTCCGACGAGGAAGAAGAAGAGTAAGATTCTTTGCTGTTCTTGTAACTCTTCAATCTTGTTGCTTTGTCTTGTATCTGACTTGCTTTTACTCTGAACCTATTCCTTTTCAGGACGCTGGCCCAGAGAGCGGCGAAGAGAGCCAAGGCCTCGGTGATTGTCATCGAGGATGATCCCACCACGACGGCAGGGGACATGTCTGAGACCACCTTGCCGGACCCGGCAACCCTTCCTCCAAGCAGCCCCCAGCGCGGCCCCCAGCGTAAGTGTATTGTTTATTTCCTGCTTTCGGGCGCGCATGGGTGCTCCTTCTTTGCTAATATCTGATTGCTGGTTTGTGCAGGAGCAGAGCAGCCTCACCAGGAGGGCCCGGAAGCCGCTCCCGAAATACCATGTGCTTCCACTACACCGCCAAGGGAGGATTCCCCGGCAAGGGAGCGTTCTCCGGCAAGGGGCAGCTCTCCGGCAAGGGGCGGCACCAGCGATCCTCCGGTGAGCACGACCGTAGATCCTAGCACAGGTAATCCTTTTGCTTGAGAGCTTCCCTTGGGTTCTTCTTCTTCTGATTTTATTTTTTGAATGTTCACTTGATTTCTCTCCCTTTTCCCGTTCACCAGATCCATCTGCCACAGAGCCGATGGAAACCAAGGCCGCCGGCGAGGAGAACGCACGCAGCAGCGTTGACGGCGCCGGCACCATCGAAGGAGAGGTCGGTGCTGATGATCCTGCCGGCGAAGAGGCCGCCAAGGCTGCCGCCGCAGAAGCCGGCGAGGGATCCGGCGATCGCACTGACGGCCCTGAGGCCGCAGGAGCGCCAGGCGCTACGCCGACCGCCGATCCCTCCGCCGCTGCTGCAGCACCAGGCTTTGAAGAGCCCCAGCCCGGCGCCTATCTGAAGGCCGGCGACGGCATCTTCATCAAGCTCCCCTGGGCTTCAAGCTCCAGGGCGCCGGTTGAAGGAGAGGAGCTGGACGGAGAAGTTCTTGCCTCCGCTGGGCTAAAGTTGGTTGACGCGCCAAGCAGCAGCGACGAGCCTGAGGAGGAACGGCTGCTGCGGAAGCTGCTGTCACTCTACCACGCCCGACAAGCCAAGCTGGTGTCCCGCGAGGCACTTGTCGCGAAGGCGGGAGTTGATATTGAGAAGCACGTGGAGGAGCTCCGGGGCCTCAGGCAGGAAACTCTCCGGTCCTTGGTGGAGGAGCGGAGCAACTTCTCGAGGAGCGGAAAGCCTTCCTCCTCGAGAAGGCTGAAGCTGAAGAGAAGCAACGGCTTTTCGCCGAAAATCTATTTGCGCAGGAAGGAGAGTTGGTGAAGCGCAAGGTCAATCTTGACAGCCACGAGGAGGAGCTCGCCGCACGCGAGAAGGCGATTGGCGGGGCTCTCAAGGAGGCAAAGGATGCCGCCGCAGCTGCCGAGGCCGCCAAGAAGGAGCTAGAGATAAAGGTGGCGCAGCTGGAAGCCGATCTCCGGGCGAGCGGCTAGGAGCTTGCCGCGCTCAAGCGTGAGCGCGAGAAGGACGCTGCCGCTCATGGTGAGCTGCAGGGTCTTCTTGCTGAGAGGAACAAGGAGCTCAGCGCCGCCAAGGATTCCAACGCCGATCTCGAGCTGAAGCTGGCCACGTTGACTCAGACGCTGGACGGCACCAGGGAGCGAGAAGCGGCCTTGTCGGAGAAAATCAAGGCCGACGAGGCACTGCTGGCAAATGCTGCTGCCGCCCACGATACTCTCAGGGAGACCGTGGAGCATTGGACCGAGGGTCTTGTGGATGCTGCCGCGGGCATCGACAAGGAGCTGGTGCTGCTGGGGATGGAGGATTTCGGGTACTCCTCCGACGAGCACCTCCAACCCAGTGCCAAGCTCAGCTTGTTCTTTGAAGGCGTGGCGACGACCCTCCAGCGACTCCGGGAGAAGATCCCAAAGCAACTGGCCGACGAGTCGTGCAAGATCTGCGCAGGGGCTTTCCAGAAGGTGCTGGTGAAGGTGGCCTTTCGCAATCCAGGCCTCAACCTCACCAACGTCCTCAGGTCCTTGCCGCCGGATGTCGATCTGGAAGCGCTCAAGGCCCTTGTCGCACCCATTGTGGACAAGGTGAGCGGGATCAAGAGGGTTGAGGGCGATCGCGTAGATTAGGCCGCTCATTTTCTCTTTTCCTTGTCGCTGCTAGTCATGTCGTGAAAACAAATTATTAGAGCCGCGACAAGTTACCTTGTAATATAACTCTATTTTTAATATCAATTGCTATGTTATCTCCTTTACTTGAGTCCCTCCTTTGTATCTTTTTGCCCTACGCTTTTAGGGAACTTGTCGGCGCAGGCACCCTTGCCGCGAGCGCTGAGTGCGGAACGTCAGCAGCCTCCTGGCAGTGTCGCTGCCAACAAGAAACCTTGTCGCAACTAGTCGTAGCTCACTTAAGTTGTTGAGCGGACTCTAAACAAAGTAAGGGCGCAACTAGCTATGAGTTGGTTCCTCCGCGCACAGGTTTTCCATACAAAACAAGGTCATTCGAGGAAGATAACTTAAAAGTTTAAAATTGATTGCTCAAACTTTGGCAACTTAGCTTTGCTGTCGTTTTCTTTCCGGTAAGGCGAACACTTCCTTGGACGACGCCTGGTCCACACCATTATCTCCTTTCCCCCCTGGCAAACTTGTGCGCGAGGGAACTTCCTTCCTTTGAGAAAGAGAAAATAGAGGAAATAATGATATGAAGCCTGACGGCTCGTTATTGCTTACCGAGGGTATGTGCTGCACAAAGTGTCAGATACATGCATGCAAAGAAATATAGAAAGCATGAAATTGACAAGATGTGCAGAGCACATGAGCATTACTTATGCACGGGATCTGCGCCCGACTTTGTACAAAGGATTACATGCAACATCGGCAAGACTTGTACAAAAGGTGGTTGCCGGAACAGGTTCCGGCAACCGCGCCTTATGGGTAAAACTTACGAAGATGCTCAATGTTCCAGGAGTTGCTCACCGGATTGCCATCTTCGGTCTCAAGGCGGACAGCGCCAGGCCTAGTGACTTGTTTCACCCGGTAAGGGCCTTCCCACTTCGGCGTCAACTTGTTGGAATTCTTGGCGGACTGAACGCGCCAAAGAACAAGGTCGCCTTCCTCGAGACTTCTGGCATTAACTTTGTGGCTATGGTAGCGGGGCAAAGCTTGCTGGTATCGAGCACCTCATACAGCAGCCTGAAGACGGTCCTCCTCAAGGAGCAGCGCGTCGTCTTGTCGCCACTGCTCTTGCTCAAGCTCATCATAAGCGAGCACTCGAGGTGACCCGTATACGAGTTCCGTGGGGAGAACTGCCTCTGCTCCATAGACTAGAGCGAAAGGTGTCTGGCCAGTGGCTCGATTTGGCGTCGTTCTGACTGACCAAAGAACCTCCGGCAGCTCCTCAATCCAGTTCTTTCCGCACTTGTGCAGCCTGTCGAAAGTCCTGGTCTTGAGCCCGCGCAGCACTTCAGCATTTGCCTTCTCCGCTTGACCGTTGCTTCTCGGATGAGCAACAGAAGCGAAGCAAACCTTGGCGCCAAGATCTTGGACGTACTGCATGAAGGTGCGACTCGTGAATTGTGTGTCGTTGTCGGTAATGATCCTGTTAGGGATCCCGAAACGGCAAACAATCGACCTGAAGAACTTGACTGCTGACTGTGCTGTCACCTTCCTCACTGGTTCCACTTCCGGCCACTTTGTGAACTTGTCGATTGCAACATACAAGTACTCAAAGCCCCCGACAGCTCGGGGAAAGGGGCCGAGGATATCGAGCCCCCAGACCGAAAATGGCCAGGATAAAGGGATCGTCTGGAGAGCTTGAGCTGGCTAGTGTATCTGCTTGGAATGGAACTGGCACGCTTCACACTTGGTTACTTGTGCAGTTGCATCCTGGAGGGCTGTCGGCCAAAAGAAACCTTGCCGGAACGCTTTGCCGGCAAGTGCTCTTGCGCCAATGTGGTGACCACATATGCCTCCATGTATCTCTGCTAACAGCTTTTGTCCGTCTTCCCGGTGAATACACTTCAATTTCACAGCGTTGAGTCTTCTTCTGTACAGTGTGTTGTCAACAAACTGGTACATACTTGACTGCCGGGCTACTCTTTCCGCTTCTTCTTGCTCTTTGGGAAGTTCTCCTGTCTGAAGGAAACGGACAATCTGATGTGCCCATGCTGGAGCTTGCGGCTCGACAACAAGGACTAAAGGCACATCTCCTGCTGCGGGAACATCCGCTTCTACGGCAAGAACCTGCGGCTCAGCCGGAGCTTGATGTTCCCCGGCAAGCTTGCCGGAGCAAAACTTGTCGGGAGCGTCTGCTTCAACGGAACAAACCCTAAGGCTCGCCGGAGCAGACTGCTCCTCAGCACACTTGGCGTCGATCTTGGGGACCTTCTTGGCGGCGGCTTCGGGGAGCTCTGCCGGAAAATAGTCACCAAAAATCAACTTCCTCTTCTGCCATGAAGATCTGATGGTATCCTGAGTATGCATCAAGAAATGAAAGCAAGTCACATCCGGCCGTGGAGTCAACAATCTGGTCGATGCGCGGCAAGGGAAATGGGTCTTTGGGACAAGCTTTATTGACATCGGTAAAGTCGATACAAAGCCTCCATTTCCCGTTAGCTTTGCGTACGACAACAGGATTGGCCAACCACGTAGGATGGAGCACTCCTCTGACAAGGCCTGCTGCTTCCAATTTCTTGATTTCTTCTGCGATGAATTCTTGGCGCTCCACTGCCTGTTTCTTGACTTTCTGCTTGACGGGCCGCGCATGAGGACAGACGGCCAGGTGGTGCTCAATTACTTTCCTGGGAACACCGGGGATGTCAGACGGTTGCCACGCAAACACGTCGACGTTCACCCACAGGAAAGCAACGAGCGCGCTTTCCTATTTAGGGCCGAGAGTGGCACTGTTGGTGAAGGTACCACCAGTGCCGTCCTCCTTGGCGGACACCTTCTTGGTCTCCGGTGGAGCTGCCATTGCCTTCTTACACTTGCCGGTGGAGCTCGATGGTGCGTCCTTGATGGTAGCGCAGCACTCCGAAGAGGTGCGCTTGCCGGAGTGGGCATCAGAACTCTTGCCGGACTTGGTCTTCTTTGCCCCGGGAGCTTCAGCGGCAAGTGGGTTGCGGTCCACTGCGGCTGCTGCTTCTCGGTAGATCTTGTCGGCGCAGATGAGGGCATCCTTCTTGTCGCCAGGGACAGAGATGATACTTATCGGGCCTGGCATCTTCAGCACGTTGCATGCATAGTGAGAGGCAGCCATAAATTTGGCGAGTGCTGGACGACTGAGTATCCCATTGTAAGGCAATGGAAAGTCAGCGACATCAAAAGTGACCCTCTCAGTTCTGAAATTGAACTCACTGCCGAATGTCACCGACAGCGTGATCTTCCCCTTCGGCTTGCTCCTTCCCGGATTGATTCCTTGGAACGTGCCGGTTTCTTCGAGCTCGCTATCAGGGATCTGGAGTTTCTGGAGTACCGCGTAGGAGATCAAGTTCAAGCCGGCCCCGCCGTCAACTAGTATCTTAGTGACCTTGAGGTTGCGGATAGTTGGTGAAACCAACATCGACAAGCACCCGACCGCAGTTATGCGATCAGGGTGGTCCTCAATATCAAAGATGATAGGCGTGCTGGACCATTTCAGAGGCTTGCGTGACTCGACGGGTGGTTCCGCTGCATTGACTTCCCGCACCCACTGCTTGAGCTGGCGGTGTGAAGTATGTAGAGAAGCACCGCCATCAACGCACAGGACCTCTGTGGCTTTCTGGAACTCCTGCTCATCGGTCTTGTCGTCATCCATATATATCTTCATCGTCGTCGTCATCTTCATCCTTGTCGCGGCCGCGGGGAGGTCTGTCTCCTTGCCGCCGCTTGGCCTTGCCACGGCGTCCCCCTCGGCCGGGACGCTTCTTGCTGGCTCCTCCAGCACCTTCCTGGGCTTTCTCCTTGTCGCGCCGCTCGTATTCGGCCTTCTGCTGTTCCACAAGCTGCTCGACCTTCTTGCAGCTCTGGAGGTCATGGCCCTTGGTGCGGTGGATCTTGCAGTACTGCTTGTTGGTGTCGTCCTGCTTGTCGGTGACCGCCACAGCCTGGCAGTTGTTACCACCGGGGCTACCAGCTTTGGCCTTCTTGGCGCCACCTCCGTTGCCGGACTGCTCAACAACTAGCACATCTTTGCCTTTCTTCTTTCTGTTGTTCCGCCGCCGGTTTTTCTTTGCCGGGGCGGTCCCCTCACTATCTGATCCTGCTGCTTCTGTATTCTCTCCGGGGAGTTTCCTCCCCTCCTCAGCACGTGCACACTTGTCGGCTAGGGCATATAGCTCGCTAACGTCTCTAATCTTGCACATCGCCATCTCCTCCCGCATTCTGCGGTTCCGCACGTTCTAATGAAACGCGTTGATTACCGCGGTAGGGTGGACATCTGGGATGTTGTGCTGTACGCGGCTGAATCTTTGAATGTACTTGCGCAGGGGCTCTCCTTCCTTCTGGGTGAGAAGATGAAGGTCGCTTTCTTGGTCAGGAGGCTTGTGGCCGCCTGTAAAGGCGCCGACAAACTGATGGCATAGATCGGCCCAAGAGGATATGGAGTTGTCCGGCAAGTGCATGAGCCAGGATCTGACGTTGGGCTTGAGCACCAGTGGGAAGTAGTTGGCAAGGATCTTGTCGTCCCGTCCCCCGGCAGCTTGCACCGCAATGGTGTAAATGCTGAGGAACTCCGACGGATGCGTCTTGCCGTCATACTTCTCTGGTACGTCTGGCTTGAAATTCTTCTTGCCGCAGCTCACGAGTGAATGCAGGGTAACCTACCACGTACGGCAAGTCGCCTGGTTCCCCTGGCGCATGCATGTCGACAGAGGGTCCAGCGCGCTGGTCAGATTGACGCCGCGCTTCTCTTCGACGCTCGATGCGAGTACGAGCGTCTTCTTGCTGTCGTTCGTGAAGAACTTGGCGTTGATCGCGACGAGCTCGTGGATCCGATGATGCGGTGGAGTCGCTGTCGAGGTGGACCTGACGAGTCGGCGATCTTGGCCTTCGGGGTGGAGAGTGCACGGTGGTCGCACCCCCACTGGTTCTGTCGCCATTGGCTCGCGCCTGGCGGTCCTGCCACGGCAGCGACATACTCGGCGGTCGCGGAGTGTCGCCGTTGGCGAAGCCGATGAGACTCTGAATGGTGGCCCTCCATTGATCGGTCTTGTCCGCCGTTGGAGGGTAATCCAGGAGCAGTTGAGGTCGCGCTAAAGCTTCTGCTGGAGTGGTGGGCGGTAGTGGTGAACGGTGCAAGGAGCGGGATGTGCTCGGACTTCTAACTATGTTAGAAGGAGCAGTATCCCATCCAGGTGACCGTGTCTCGCTCGCGCCAGCACGTTGGCGTGCATGCTGGTCTTGAGCACCCCGAGATCCACTAGCTCGATCTTGGTCCAACAAACGTATGGTACTACGAATACCATGACGCTGTCGGTCCTGCGCCTCCTGAGATGGGCGCAGAACATGTACGGACGCCGAGGTCTGCGCAGCCTTGTCCTTGGACCTGGCATCACCGTGCGCTCCCTCGTCAGCGTCCGTTCTTCCGCCAGCGTCTACCCCACCATCCGCTTGCTCCGATGGCGGTGGGATCGACGCGGATGGAACAGCTGCCTCTGAAGCCTTCTTCTTCGGTGGCATGTCGATGAAGAAGATGATGATCTAGCTCGCGTGAACGCCGGATCAGGTTCACACAATCTCGACGCCCCCTACCTGGCGCGCCAAAGATGTCGGGGAAACTGATCCACGAACACCTATGGGACCGGCGGACCGAGCCCCTTTCGGTTCGGCGGGGGGCGGAGATCGCACGAAGGGCAGATCGAGGCGAAGCACGCGAGCGGTTTACCCAGCTTCGGAGCTCTCCGGAGAGATAATACTCCTACTCTGCTTGTCTGATTGTATTGAGTTCTTGCTCGGGAGCGCTGAGTGCTACAGTACACTCTAGCTGCTAACGAGACCGAGCGTGAGTGTTTTCTGACTTCGAACCTTCCGAACCCCCCTCTACGTTGCGCATGGGCCTCCTTTTATATGCTCAAGGGGTCACTGACAGGTGGTAACGTAGACGAGGGTAAAAGTGGAAAAGGACTTGCGGTTGGTACAGCAACCTGTACAGTGTATCATACCTAACCCTGATGGTAGGGGACAAAGACATTAAATCCCCGTCTACGTCGCCCATACAGTGCGAACAGGGACCGTCAGTGGCGCCACCGCTCGCCACGATGGCAATCTTGTCAGCGCCGCTTGCCACCGCGCACCGCTGGCTGCACAGCCTCCCGCCACGCGCGCCGGGAAAGGCCCCAGGGCGACACGTTGGTGGATGCGCTGGAGCGTAGGTACAGGGTGGTAGCGTGCCGCGGCAAGTGCCTTGCCGCGGTCGTTGTCTTGTCGCGTCTGGAAGCTTGTCGCTCACCGGGCCTTGCCGGGACGCGTGGCGCGTCGCGGCAAACTCCTTGAGATGCCCTGGTGGGCCTTCCCGGCAAGCTCCTCTTGCCGGGCCTTGTCTCCTTGGCCTAGATACTTTGCTCTTATGCCTTGGTTGGCCTTCCCGGCAAGCTCCTCTTGCCGGGGCCTTGTCTCCTTGGCTCCACAGGAACCGCGGAGGACCTTGGCGGTCACCCAGCAAGCCTTGCCGCTGGTGGCTGCAACTGCCCGTGCACAAGTTCGGGATACTAGGGTACCCCTACTCTAGTACACCGACACTTGGGGATGCCCAAGGCACCACAAGGTAATATTCAAGGACAACCAAGAGCCTAAGCTTGGGGATGCCCCGGAAGGCATCCCCTCTTTCGTCTTCGTTCATCGGAAACTTTACTTGGAGCTATATTTTTATTCACCACATGATATGTGTTTTGCTTGGAGCGTCAATTTCTTTTGTTAGTTTTTTCTTGCTGTTAGTTAGATTAATGTTTTGCATCTTTAGTTTCAATAAAAAAAGTCAAGGATAGCATTTGCTATGCTTATTTTGCTAGTTTGCATGTTGTTGTTTGAAAACAGAAAGTTTACCGCTGTTGTAAAAATTTCCTAGAAAAGTCAGAGAATGGTCTAACGTTGAATCTTTTTGCATATTGAGCTCTGATAAATTTATTACAGTGGGAATTTAAGTTCATAATTTTTGGAGTCAGGGAAGTATTGATACTCTTGCATTCTTTACAGACTGTACTGTTTTGGTAGATTGGTGTTATGGTTGCATTGTTTGCATATGTTTGCTTGTTTAATGATTCTATTTGAGGATAGGAGTATTAAATATACAGAGGCATTTAGTATGCAATGTTGAATATTAATTTTAGTGATTTGTTACAGTAGAATATGATAAGGTTTTGCATTGGTTTATACTAACCTATCTCACGAGTTCTGTTAAGTTTGTTGTGAATGAAGCTTTTGATAAAAAGAAGAGAAACCATGATATGAGAAGAATTAAGGAGAAACAAAAGTTCAAGCTTGGGGATGCCCAAGGCACCCCAAGATAATATTTCAAGAAGTCTCAAGCATCTAAGCTTGGGGATGCCACGGTAGGCATCCCACCTTTCTTCTTCAACAACTATCGGTTTGTATCGGTTGAGCCTAAGTTTTTGCTTCTTCACATGAGTTGTGCTATCCTTGCATTGTCTTTTTATTTTGTTTTGCTTGCTGCTTGAATACAATACCAAGATCTGAAATTCTTTAATGAGATAGAGCCATACACAAATTGGAATTTGCTAGAATACTCTATGTGCTTCACTTATATCTTTTGAGCTTGATAGTTTTGCTCATAGTGCTTCACTTATATCTTTTGAGCGTGATAATTTTTGCTCTAGTGCTTCACTTAGATATTTTAGAGCACCGTGGTGGATTTATTTAAAGAAACTATTGATCTCTCATGCTTCACTTAGATTATTTTGAGAGTCTTAAATAGCATGGTAATTTTCTTAATATTAATATACTTGGTATTCAAGATATGTGAAACTTTCTTTTGAGTGAATTGAATACCAAGATAAGCTTGATGCTTGATAATTGTTTTGAGATATGGAGGTGATAATATCAAAGTCTTGCTAGTTGGGTGATTGTGAATTTGAGAAATGCTTGTGTTGAAGTTTGTAAGTCCCGTAGCATGCACGTATGGTTAAAGTTGTGTAACAAATTTAAAACATGAAGTGTACCTGGCTTGTGCATCCTTATGAGTGGCGGTCGGGGACGAGCGATGGTCTTTTCCTACCAATCTATCCCCCTAGGAGCATGCGCGTAGTGACAAGGACATGTATTAGGGGTAGGGTAACACGCCTGGCCTAAAGACCCTACCCATCGACACCGTACACTTTGTACCGGGCCCCTAGGCCAGATCCCCGCCCAGATGTACCGCAACTTGAAAGACACTCGGACAGCAACAACCACTCAGAGCACGGCACTCCACTCAACGAGCTCATTCCACTCGTCCATGTAACTCACTCGGATATGCGAAGACCAATAGTCAGCAGGACGGTTTTGTTGTGGGCAGGCATTATGGCATTGATGCTCCACTTTGTAACATAGGAGGTGAGGGGGTGGCGCACTCTATATAAGCCACCCCCACCACTAGACTCGGGGGATCTTCTTCCACCTCTCTCTCTCTTTTCACCATTAGTCTCAGGACTTAGTTCAGGCATGGGGATCCGTTCCTCTCTCTCACACACACATTGTAATCTCCGGATATATACTTAGATAAAACAAAGCCTCTCCGGAGAACGAGACGTAGGGTTGTTATCTCCACCGTGAGAGGCCCGAACTCGCTAAAATCACCGTGTCACCCATTTGCATCTCGATAGATCATGCTCCGTTATCCTACCCCTCTCTTATTGTCGGAATTGTTCCCATGACAGTTGGCGCCCACCGTGGGGCATGACGTCTATCAAACCATGATGTGAACGGTTTGTTGCAATTCTTACATCTATTCCCTGTTTTACTTATGATGTGTTTCACCTTTACCAAGAACAGGGTCGTCTTCGGCCTCGTATGCAACGCCGTTGCCGCTCCTCGACACATGGTCACCACACGTGCGGACGAAGATGCGAAGGGATCGATCCCGTCCAGCTCCCAGAGCGGTGACATGCTGTGCAGCGCTCGCCCGCCTGGTGACGCACTTGCCGGCCCCGCGCCGCGTTCGTCGGCCCAGTGTCGTACTCGCCCGTCCCGCCGCACGCTCGCCGGCCCCACGCCATGCTGGCCGCCGTGCGACGAGCTTGCCGACCTCGTGTCGTGCTGGCCACCCTGCGACAAGCTCGCCGGCTCGCCGACCCTCTCTCACATCTCCAGCGGCACACGCTGCCTCATCGCATGCGCTTGTTTCACCTGCATCGTCTGCATGGAAGAAAAGGTAACCCTCCAACCCAAGTGCAGGTCATGGGTCAGTTACCATTTCATTAAGATAATTCCCTCATTAAGGAGCCAATTAGGAGAGGGTTTCGTTACCTAATTATGGTGATTGATACCCCCACTTTTCCCGCAAATTAATGGCTTAATTGCCCACCATTCGGTTTCCACACCGATTAATCCATGCATGCACGGCCATCTGTGGTCTTTAATCCCTGCAAAATACTTACATCCATGCATGCTTGAACGGCCATCTGTGGTCCTTAATCCTTGCAAAATAGCCTCCGTGCATGGACACTTTAGTCCAGCAAAAAATATTCGTGGATGTACTAACTTGCAGGCTCGTTGAGACGAACAACGTCGATTGACTAGCTCGCCATTTATTCCACTCGGCTGAAGGTGTGGCGACCGGATCGCAGCCCAACTGTGATTCACTCGATCGATTCACCTTTTCACTCGACCGGTTAATGAACAGATTCACTCGACCGGCTAGCTCAGAGATGATTTTTGCACTCTGGACAATTAGTGTGTAGGCTACTCGGTTGGTTGGCTTCAACATGCTGTCACCAGCGCCATCCGCCTCGTCGTCATTTTCGGCTTCGTCTGTGAGGCCATCCTAGAACCTCCGCGCATGGTCACTAGCACCGTCCGGCTTGTCGTAGTCTCCAGCCTCATCTGCAACGCCTACGACGAACCCGGCAGAACAAGTCCCCAGCCACTCGACAGAGGATTAAGGACCTTATCCTCTCCAATCATTTTACAATTTAGTTCTCAAATTACTGTACAATTGCTTAACAGTCTCTTTTCTGTTTGAACCTAGGTTCACTCGGATGGGACTAAAACACACTTGAGTGACCATCCACTCGAACGAGTCGCACGCACGCTCAGACGAATTTACTCGGATGGTTAATAAACCACTACGGCAGTCAGACAAAGACGTTTTGGTCCAGCAAGCACTCGGACGCCTCACGCGTCACCACTCCGGAGGACGCCTCTACTTCACTCAGACGCCTCACGCGTCACCACTCCGCAGGACGCCTCTACTTCACTCGGACGCCCCGCGCGTCGTCATTGGTTGGTCACCTCATCCCCACTCAGCCGTCCCGCGCGCCGCCATCGGTTGGTCACCTCATAACCACTCGGCTGCTCGGGGCGTCGCCAATCGGTTGGTCACCTCATCACCACTCCGTCACCCCGCGACACAGTTTTTACAATCTCATAAATGATTGTTATTCTTTTTTATATGCTCTAAATCCCCCACTGGGTGACTTAGTTGCGAATCCGTCTCGCCTAAGTTTGAAAAAATCCTGCCGAGTGGAGAGCAACCCTCCCACTCGGGGGCTTAGCTGCAGTCCAATACTCGCCTAAGTTTGAAAAAATCTTGCCGAGTGGAGAGCAACCCTCCCACTCGGGGGCTTAGCTGCAGTCAAGTACTTGCCTAAGTTTCAAAAAAATCCTGTCGAGTGGAGAGCAACTCTCCCACTTGGGGGCTTAGCTGCAGTCCAGTACTCGCCTAAGTTTCAAAAAATCCTACCGAGTGGAGAGCAACCCTCCCACTCGGGGGCTTAG